>NC_057798.1:140979300-141279695 GCF_018294505.1 Triticum aestivum | reverse complement strand
TTACGCACTGCTTATCTGATTATCTCCATTTTCTTGCATGACACGTGCACCTTGATGCTAGATGTCTCGCGTGTTGGGAAAATGATGAACAAAGCTCACGTAAAAGAAAAGAGTTGAAGAGCATAGATTCCTGACGACCGAGGAGGAGCAAGGAACCTCGCGATGGAGCGTATACAAGGAACCTCGCGCATTTTCCCCTATTTTTTGCCGCCTGCCCACCTATAAACAAATAAAAGAACATGAACTTTTCGCATGTACAGGACGCATGCAGCCACGCATGTACACAAGCCAACGCACTAACTCCAACCGATCCAACTCATGCACACACGCGCACAACATGGAGCACACAATGCACGTACACGAGACGTGCATGCACACGCTCGGCCGCAGAATGCATGTGAATAACACATGCATGCGCACACACTCGGCTGCATGGAGGCGTGCGCCATCCACAGCGACGTCCGGTTCGTTGTGCTACGGCGAAGCTCGCACGCAAGGGTGCATACGCATCTCTTGCAGCACCTCTTTGCCGTCGTTGCTCAACTACTAGTCATAGTCGGAGACGAAGATGACTGCATCCTTGGCCTTAGAGCTAGCACCGATGGAAAAACACGCACGCTGCACGCACACGAGCACATACGGAGTGCCCACGACGTGGTGGTGGTGCGTCCCCAGTCGGCACTACTCCTTCTGCGCACGTTATCTATCAAGGCGGCTGCATGCTAATGATGATGTGGGTGAGTTCTTCTAGGACTCAGATAATGACGAGGAAAATTATAAGACACAAGGTGACGTACACTATCAAGGTCCACGGTCAAGGGGGTGCTAGTAAGTGCTTAGATGTGCTTAGAGCAAGTACAATAGAGCTGAGTTAGCGGGCTATAAGGAATAAACTAGTATATTTCTGCTTAGTTGGAGGAAAGAGAAGAGGAGAGAGAAGGTAAGCGGGCTCTTCGTGAAGAGCCAGCTCTAGCACGTGCTCCTAGGCACTTTGTGAGAATGAAAGGTGGGCCACAGAATAAAAAAGTAGTAGTACACTCTTTTGATCTACTATTGTACATGTTAACTATAAGAT
The DNA here is from genome assembly GCF_018294505.1 of Triticum aestivum. Lineage (NCBI taxonomy): Eukaryota > Viridiplantae > Streptophyta > Magnoliopsida > Poales > Poaceae > Triticum > Triticum aestivum. Next base: position 141,278,620 of record NC_057798.1, on the reverse strand, counting down.
GGGCTGTAGATGACATGGCACTGGCTTATAGCCAGCAGCTGGCTATACTATTAATGCTCTTTAGATGAGGTGCTAAGGGCATTAAATGGCTTAGTAACTCAAGTCTTCAATGCATAGGTGCTTAGTTTATTGGTGCCACATCATATTTTATGCCTACGTGGCAGGCTTAGCAGCTATACATGGTGGAGCACTGGGAGAGGCCAAGGCTGGTCATAGTGGGGAGTAACTTGTACTGTAACATATTACTATGTTACTCTAAACATCTCTATAAACCGGAAAGGAGGGAGTAATAACATAGACTAGTGTCATATGCAGAGTATGGGAGCATATGACATTTCCCTGTCCGGACCGATCCCAAGTTGGCTTCTCACCTTCTTGGCCCAACAAAAAACCCTCCCCCCTCCCGCGCGCGCTTCCCGCCCGGAGCCAGCTGAGCCCGCCGCTCCACATTGATGGCAAGTCAGGGCGACGCGACGTCTCACTGCTTCCGCCGTTGAAGCAGTGCGCCGACCGAGGGCACCGCCCGCTGCACGCCCGGCATTTTAGACTACACAGTGGATAGTAACTTTAGAGCAAGTACCACAGTTAGATGACATAAGCAGGCTATAAGGATTTAAATATAGTATTTATGCTTAGTTGAAGGAGAGAGAATAGGAGAGAGAAGAGAAGCGGATTGTAAACGAGTAGCCGGTTGTACTCCAACATACCTTGTGAGACAAAAGGTGGGGCCATTATTAATGATATTGTATTTATACTAAAGGGACTAACGGACTCCTTAATTACTCCGGGTTTTTTTCAGACAAACCTTGGTGGGGCTATTATTGACTTTTTTTGAGCTATTATTGACTTGGACATGGGGTTTGGGGGCCAAAGGCCTACTATTATACTCGCACAACCGACCTGACATGCTCTACCCTAGCCGCCGCTGTATCATATGGTTTCGCACCGTTGCAGATCTTAGCGCCGCCACGCAATTCTTCTCCAGCCCTCCTTCCGGCGTGCACCGCCAGAAGGGACAACAGTCCTCCGAACCCCACCTTTCGTGATCTTGTACGGGAGAGGGGCGATCAGGTTTTTGGGGAGCACACTCCTGTGACTACTGCCAGCGACGACTTCCTCAATGACAACCTTCTTCCCCGACCTCGGTAACCTCTTCATCAACGACATGAGTGACAACATCAACCACATCGGTTCTCCTCCCGCTGTACAGTATGTGATTCTGTCCTCCTGGTTTAGTCCGCATCATTACTTTGGTGTTTGCAATTGTCGTCATGATCTATTTACTGTTGATTCGGATTAAATCTCATACTAAATTTCTCATATATTCAACAATCCAATCCAAAAACCTGATTACAGGCAATTTACTCCGAGTGGTTTTGCTGCGCTTTTGGAGCCGCCTACTTTTAAGGGGGTGCAATATAAAAGGTGGCGCACAAGAGCAGTATATTGGTTTCAGATCATATACTGCTATGACGCCACTAAGGGTAAGCCTGAGGGCGATCTTGATCCTACACAGAAGGAAGCTTCTCAGAACATGGATACCCTCTTCAAAGCCGCCCTGCTGAGTGTTCTTTACGATTCCATTGTGGATTCATATATGTCGTTTGACAGTGGCAAAGACATGTGGGCTGCGCTCGAGGCCACGTTTGGGCCCTCAGGTGCTGGCAACGAGTTGTACGTCATGGAGCAATTCTGTGACTACAAGATGACTGATGAGCGCTCTGTTGTTCAGCAGACTCATGAGATACAATCACTCTCTAAGGAACTTGAGTACTTTAAGTGTGTGTTGCCGGACAAATTTTTTGCTGGGACCATCATTGCCAAGCTTCCACCTTCGTGGAACGATTTTGCTACTTCTCTGAAAAACAAGAGACATGATTTTTCTGTTTTGGATCTCATTAGCACTCTTGATTTTGAGGAGAAGGCGAGAGCAAAAGACACACGTGCTCGGGTCGCTGAGGGAGCTTCTAGTGCCCACATGGTACATGAGAAGAACTTCCAGCCCAACCAGCCCCAAAACAACACGAACAAATCTCAGGGGAAAGTCAAGTTTGATGCAAAGAACAAGCTGTCACATTCTACCAACTTCAAGAAGAATTCTCATAACGAGAAGGGACACAAACCTCAATTTTGGTAGCACCGCACAAAATTTATATGGTTGCATCTACCTGTTGTCAGCTAACCTCATGGTGCTCCAGGTATTCCTACATTTGTAACTAGGTACAATGACCACCACAAGATGAAATTAGCTCATTCGTACGTTGACTTGCTGAATGCCGTGCAGAACGATCATGTCATGTGTGGAGGAGCAAACAAGCAGTGCAGCCGAAGGTGGAAATCAACCAAGGACTTATGAAATTATATGTAATCTTCCTCAGATAGGTCAGTATCCCCTTCGTCCAGATGATCGTGTTTTGTCATGCCGAACTATTGATATGTGCTACTGTTTTGCAACACCGTTTAAGTATAGCTACTATTTTCCTATCTTTTCAGATCCAGGACAATGAACATGATATCAGGGGAACTACACAATATGGACCCATGTTGAGTCATCTCTATTGCCTCATGTGTTTGCTGCAAATGTGTTAGCATCAATTGCAAGATGAGGCAGCTAGCTAGCTCTGGAGTTGCCAACATGCTCAAAGTGCTCGCAACATTGAGAAGAAACAAGCATGCCCAGGAAATTAATGCGTGCGCAGGGAGGCCCTTTGCTCAGAGAAGCATCGACCGATTTTCTTTATTTCCACACCTTCTCACAGCTTTGTATATTGGTTATAGTATGGTGAATCATTGAGATGCTTAGACATGCTGAACTTTTGTTTCATGAACGGAACACGAAAGCATTGCTCACAAAGTTTACAACACTAGATGGATGTTCAACACGAATCATGGGAAAGATAAAAATGTTGCTGATGGGCTCAATAACAATTCATCTAGGTTTCCATATAAATGGAATTCCACGATTATGTGAACAAGGTGGTAGTATTGGTCAGACCAAAAGATATAATGGTGTATGCTCAAGGGATCAACCACGAGTAAGACAACATTACGAATATTGTTGGTTCTGATTTGATTTGACAATGGCCCACACTCAAATCAAGGTTTGGGCAAGGCGATAGGTTCAACAACTGATCACGAGGACCAATCGATGAAGAAATCATCTTTCTACAACAAACAGACAAACACAAGATATCCCTTTGGAAATGAACTAAGTCAGACAAGCTCTTATCTTCCAACTCTCCACGTTGTTGTTTATCTTAACCAACTAGCTCAGGGGTATCCAACACAGACTCTTGGAGAAGGGGTGGTTTACACGAAACCAACTTGATCACGAACTCAACATAGCGGTCAGGTGACAACCTGGTAACACTTTCGAGAACATATTCAGAAAATCACGAACCACCGATATGTCACTAAGCTCGAGAACAATCTTGCTTTTTAGGGCAAGACGATATGATCAAATGAGCGAGGATTTGACAAAATCCTAACTCATCAATCGAAGAGTGCACCAGGAAATAAGGACTAGGTTGCACCATTAATCTTAGAATGGTAATTCAAGAATGAACACGCTAAGAATGAAATTGTTGTCCATTAACTGCCAAGCAACAGGATTGCTAGCAGTATTGATTTCACACATCATGATTCACATGTCGGCATTCCGGTTATAATAACACGGGAACCGAGGAATTAACAATGATGGCAAGAAGTATTACTACGTCAAGAATTCATAAGAGGTGGTGCAATTCTCATGACACTCTTGACTTAAAGATGGTAACACTCCAAGGTAGAGCAGAGCAGAAGCTGGATTGGCATTTTGATCTGCGGAATACAATTGCTTTGACCCAATCCTATATATGGAAGAGGTACTGAAGTTTTGTTTATCCTAGTCATTCTGGATAGAATGGCTTGACGGACCACAAGGGTAATAAGCATCGATGAATGAATGCATACATACGTTGGACTATCAATTGATAGATGAAGGTCAGAAGACAACTAAAGGGGGACAACTCAAAGGAACATATGATTTTTTGAGTTGTGGATGCATGGGTTTGCATGTCGAACGAGTTCAACATATTTCTTTTGGATAACCCATGCAGATAGGTAGAATTGGCAGGGTAACACCATAGAATTGAGAACTTATCAAGGGCACTCTGGTTGTGATCTTTCGATCAACGAGGAACTTCTGCCATAAATGGTTCATAGTATTTGGAAGAAGGAAATACCACGGACCTCGAGGACTAACACAAAGGTCACTAATAACCTAAGGGAGCTCGCAATTACTATCAACATGAAGTAAGTAGGGTGAATCTCGGGTTCAAAACCCAGAAGTGGAATACCTACTAACTAAATGGCATCATGGGATGCTTTCGAGAATGATGGCCAGAATTATCACTCTGGGACCACAAAACATGGCTAGATTACTAGGTGATACTCTAAGACACCTAGAGTCATAATTATAACTCCAACATATATGTCAAGGCAGCAGAGTACCTTAACTCACTGTTTAGTGAGGTTAATCTGGCCCAAAGGAACATCAAGACGGGAGGAAAGGATTTTGCAAATGCTTCAGACTATTTAGAAACTAGGATGACTCGGACAGCATAGCCGCTGTAAATGCTAGAAAAGGTTTGAGACATGCTACAAAATGGTGGCATAACCACTCGATCATCATAATATCAAGGTTCTGAGATCAACTATAAACATACAAAAGATAGTAGGAACTGAACTCAAGCTTAGAACCATCAATCCTATAAGTCTACTGATTAGTAACACATGATCCTGATAGGAAGTAGAGAAAGCCTAGTTCCTTAACCCCGTAGGAAAGATAGGATGACTCAGATCAGAAAAGCATGAGGTAAAGGAGTAAAAAGAGCCTTACGTTCCATCCCACAATCAATTCCCTTACATAACTAAAGCATTTATAGACTCAACTTCGACCAGTTTGGCTTGGTAATCCTACAGGCAGTCAAGCTCTGATACCAAAACAATCAGGACCCCGACTCAATGCCACATCGATCTAGCATGTAACACCTCATATCACTTTGCGGCCTCACGCACGGTATCCCCACGGGTGTCGCCTTACCTTTGCCCGGGACCTTTTGCGCCTTTTGGCACACGTATATGATAGTGCCGCTAGCATCCATATGATAGGGAGCCCGGGCTGACATGGCTAGTCGTAAACCCAAAGTGGCACAAACTTACAGGGACAGGCATCGATGACCCATCATCAAACGTGTCGGTCATCAGCGAGTGAATCCAGGCTGTAGCACTGGGCTAGCAGGACTCCGGTATTCATCGCGTGACATTTCCTCGAAGGGACAGACACAGGAATGAAGAAGGACACATGCCGGCCAGCCTAAGTGTTCCGGAGCAGTAGCAAGCTACCATGGCTCAGTGGAAGCACTAGGAGACATTTCCCGGTAAGAGAGGCTACTAAGGAAAAACAACTAGATAGTCAGATCCCACACATACCAAGCATTTCAATAACATACACACAATATGCTTGATATGTGCAAATACAACATGGCATCACAACATGACTCTACAACTCAAGTATTTATTCAATAGGCTCCAAGGAGCGAGATATTACAAACATGGGTCTCACGACCCAACATTCAGAGCATACAAGTCAAAGCACAAGCGGAAGCTTAACATGTCTGAGTACAGACATCTACAAATGAAAAAGGCTGAGAAGCCTGACTATCTACCAGATCCTGCCGAGGGCACAAGACCGTAGCTGAGGTAACAAGCTAAACTTCGAAGTCCACGCGGAACTACTAGTGAGACGGAAGTCTCTGCAAAAAACATAAAATAGGCAAACGTGAGTACAAATGTACCCAGCAAGTCTTACATCAAAACTAACTATATATGCATCATTATCAACAAAGGGGATGGTGGGGTTTAACTGCAGCAAGCCAGCTTTGACTCGATGGCTATCCTGAACTACGACTGCAAGTAACTCTTTTGAGGTGGCACACACAAGTCCACATATTCACCATATCAATACACCACTATGGATCCGATCCCGTCTCCCTACGAGAACGCCATCCATATCACTCATGCTTATCTTGCGCATTTTAGAGTATCCACTTTCACTTGTCTATGAACTGTACAGGCGACCCAAAAGTCCTTTACCACGGACACGGCTATTCGAATAGATCATATTAACCATGCAGGGGTGTACTTCTTCACACACGCTCTCACCACTTACCGCTGTTTACACAACATGTACTCGGCAACCTTCAAGCGGAAGCCCAGCGAGGGTGTCGGCTACGACCTGACTAACCACACAAGTCTCTCGTCTAGGTTTATCGCCTATTCAGGTTCCATCCGCAAGGAGATCCGGCCGGGGTGTCGCTCACGACCCCAAACAATGTGTGCAGGGTTCCCAAGCCCACCATCCGGGTGCTACTTGGTACACCGGGCAACTATGCCTAGTCTGTCCCAAGCCCACCTGTACCGGGTGCCACTTGGTAGACTACTAACACTACCTACAAACACCAGAAACTAGTTGCAACTCCTAGACAGAGATCATGTTGATTAATAAGTCGAGAGAGTCAATTATGGATCCCAATATGTAGTAGTAGCTGTTCATGGATCACAAACACAGAACTCGGTTCCTAAGGACGGCTGCAATGAGACAACCCACCATGTACTCCTACATGGCATCTCACCGCTACCTTTACCAAATCGTGTTCACACACTTAGCTCACACACAGTAGGACATGTTCACACACCTCCAATTCATCCCCGATGAATCAGGCCTAACTCAACTCTAAGCAGTAGCAGGCATGAAAAACAAGCATGAATGAATAGGCACATCAGGGCTCAAACAACTCCTACTCATGCTAGTGGGTTTCATCTATTTACTGTGGCAATGACAGGTCATGCAGAGGAAAGGGGTTCAACTACCGTAGCATGTAACAGTTGAATCGTTGTTGTCCTAATGCAATAAAAGAGAGCAGGAGCGTGAGAGTGGGATTGTATCGGAATGAACAAGGGGTTTTTGCTTGCCTGGCACTTCTGAAGATAGTATAGCTCTTCATCGGTGTCATCGATCTTGTCGTCGGTATCACGTCTAACGAGAGGGGACAAATACCGGCAACACAGAAGGAAACACAATCAATGAAATGCACAATATGTTGCATGCTCACGACATGGCAATATGCTTATGATTTGAGCTGATGCAACTAAAACCAGATTAAATGAAGTTGGTTTGAATCAAAGATTCAAATTCAAACTCCGTATGTGACTTATTACATGCCATTTAATTGAATTGTCCTAATTAGTAGCCATAAGTTGTTCTAACATCCATGAAAATGGTACATATGGATAGATTGGAATTTTCTGATCATTTTTCATATATAATTTATTTCATTTGGAGTTACGGTTGAATTTCTATGATTTTTAGAAGTTTATACTATTTTCTGGAATTTCCTGAATTAAAATTAATCCAGAAAATGAGTTATGGCGTCAGCACTGCGTCATGCTTGCATCAGCAAGTCAACGGGGCTGCCCCGGGTCAAACCTGACCAGGGGGTCCCATTAGTCAGTGACTTAGGGCTCATTTAGGTCGCTGGCAGGTGGGCCCAGTCAACGGCCACATCAGCATGGTCAGAGCTGACGCGTGGGCCCACTGATTTTATTTAATTAAGCCTGATTATTTTGTTATCCAGCAAACTAACAAAGAGGGTCCCACTGTCAGTGTCTAGTGTTAAACTAATAGGGTTAGTTAGCCCCTAATCTAATGACGGCCACGTCGGCTAACCGACGATTAGCCACCGGCGCTAAGCAGGACACGGCGAAGGTCCTCGTCCGGCCGTTTCCGGCGACGAGAGGTCGTGCGGATGGGTTCTGCAGAACCAGCGCGACGAGGCACGTCGGACGGTGGCAGCTGTGGGTGCTAGGGTGGCGTGTAACGGTGGCGGCGACGAGCCGGGTGGTGGCCGGAGCTTGGAACACACGGGTGCGGTTGCTGCAGTGCGTCAGTGAGCGGGATTAGGTGCTGGGCGGACTCCACATGGCTCCAGGAGCAAGCGGGACTCGATGGTTCGAGCAGCGGAGCACAGCAGCTAGGTTCCCGGCGGCCATGGCTGTCGGCGGTGCTCGGGCATGCGGGTGAGGATGATACGGCATGGGAACGAGCGAAATGAAAAAGGGGAAACGGGAAGGAGCTCACGGTGAGGATGATGAGCAGGTCAGTGGGCTCGGGGGAGGCCAGACGGTGTTGGAGCATCTCCGGCGATCTCGAAGCCGAAGGTTGAAGGCGACGGTGTCGGCGTCACTCCAGGGCTCCCCGCGTCGCTTGGCGCGGTGAGGAGGAAGAGTAGGTCGAGGCGGAGCTTTGGGACGCGTCGGTGAGGTGAGGCGGTGGCTGTGGCCGCGGTGGTACTCATCGGCGGCGACAGCTGTGCTCGGTGGTGAGAGGGAGAGAAAGAAGAGGAGGGGAGAGGCACGGGAGAGTGAGAGAGAGGTTGGGGGCTGCGTGGCGTCATCCAGATGCGTCGGAAGGGGGAGGGCAGGCAGGCAGGGAGGAGCTGGCCTCCTCGGCCGCGCGCGTGCAGGCACGCAGCTGCTCCTACTGGCAGGAGGAAGACGACAGGAGGCGCCAGGTGGGCTGGGCCAGCGAACTGGGCCGGCTACAGGTAGGTGTCCAGGTAGTCCTTCTCTCTCTCTCTTTTATTTGTTTCAGTTTTCTATTTTTCTATAATCTTTAGGGTTTTTCTAAAAATACCTAGACCCTTTCAAAAGTGACTAAACTGCACATGCCCACTGTATAGAATATATCCAACATGGAACATTTCAGTTTAGGAGTATTTGGGCATTTAAAATATTTTATAGAATTTAAATGTCCAAATTCAAATACTTATGATTTAATTCAGTGACCTTAGGATGACCTAGAAAATTGTGCACCATTTTTGTCAGAGGTTTAAGACCAAGGCAAAGATGATGAACAATTTAGAAGGGCATTTCAGGTTCATTGAAATGATTTTATGTTGAACCTATTTGATTTGATCTAGTGCTAGGGTTTGATCAGTCCCCATTTCAAGTTCATTTGAAAAGTTAAACATGATGCACACATGAAGGGCTAGCCTACTGCATACCAGGACCAGGGATGTGACATCCTCTCAACTCGGTGGCGCCCTCTATGGCGCACCGCGCCCCTCAATCTCGACTGTTGTTAGATATCTGTCCTTCCTGAATTTGATCTCCTCAGAGCCATCGTCTCTTCTCACCAGCAGGGCCCTGTTCAATGCCTCTGCATCCCGACAAGCTACCTACTGTCCATACTCGGCAAGGTGGACGCTTGGCTGACATCCCGTGAATTCGGAAAACTCCAGCAGTTTGAGTTCTACCATTACCACAAAAGTTTCATACCACGAACATACCAAGAATTCGTGCCCACGCCACCATTGTCCATCTCGTGGTTTTCCTCCTCTCTCCACACCGCCACCTTCGCCCGGTGCCATCTACCAGACGATCTGGTACAAATGCCTCAACTCCCACTACTAAAAAAAGTTTCACTTGTGGTGGTTTATCTGTCGGAGGCCTCACTGCACAGCATCATCCACTCCAGTTGCCCTGCCTTGGAGCGCTTGCTGATTGTTTTGGGAATAGAAATCGGTATCAGTTGTCTCCAAATAAAGTTGCCTCACCTTAAAAGCATTGGAATTTGTTTTGAAGGATAGCAGCTCATCATCGAAGATGCCCCTTCACTTGAAAGGTTGCTCCTTCATAATTGTTATACACCTTCAGAAATAACTGTCGTCTCTGCGCCCAAACTAGAGACCTTGGGTGTAATTCGTGACCCGTTTAATAATCACAAGGAGTTCGTGTTTGGCTCCTCACTTTTTCAGGTACCGTATATTATCATCTACACATTTGTAATCATATGCTGCATTTTTCATTTGTGCGCATAAGTTTTATATCATCTTGGAGTACACTTTGGGTACTAATATTATGTTATATGCTTAATGAAGAGTTTATCCATTAATAGCCTATCAATGCTGTTGGATTCTATCAAGATCATATATATAAGAATGTATAGTTTTGATCTGAACATAATTATTGGCTTGCTTCGATGCTTTCGATCTCTGGAGAATTTATACATAGAGGTGATGATTTCATGCACATTGAAAGCCCATATATATTGTACTAGAATGAACTGTTCAGCTGTCGTTATTTCGACTTACTCTTTTTTGAGATTTTAATTGTTTTCAATCTTCATGTCCACTTAGGCAGAACCACATGGAGAAAAACATATAACCAATCGGTGGCGTAATAAGCACAAAGATTTTGTCAGTTCTCATGACATTCATTTGAGGACAATAACGATGGGACGATATGCATCCAACTAGGCAAAGAGAAGCTTTGTCACATTCTTCCTGTTGAATGCGAGGTTACTATTGTCCATGAGGCTTAATTTTTATAGCAAGAGATTTCTCATGGACGAACATGTTGAACAGCAAAAAAAGAAGTTTCAGGTGGACAAATGGGCTTCTAAACGTGCTTGGCTTCTATTTACAGTAAGTTGTAGACATCCTAAAATAATTTTTTTTGCACAGGATGTTAATTTTATGGATCAGACCGATCCATTTGTTTGTGACTGCAAAAAAGAGTGGTTGGGTTAGATGTTACTGTCATGTTCAATCTGGGTTTTGTCTAAAAATTTGATGAACAATTAATCCTTGGGCTTTTTGTACAATTTGTATGCTTGATTTGCATGTTGTTGCCCTCGTACTCCCCTCCACCTGCCACTACACTGCCGCATCTTCCATGGTTGTTGTCCGTTCCCGTCCGAGGCCTTGCCGTCGTTCTCCGCCTTGGTTAGCTCGTTGTGCCCACCGCCGTCTGGCGTTGTCAACATGGTCAACAACCAAGAGGAATCAGGAGATGACTGTACATGGAGAGGCTGACAGTAGGGACCCACCAGGGTCATTGCATTTCGCAAGCAGGTGCCTCGTTATTACAAGCCAAAAAAAATACTTCCTCCTAATTGTTTGACAACTAGGTTCCATGCCATTGTCAATGTAGTCAATAAACGAGAAAATTACACAACAAGCGGATAACACCTGGGACCCAGCAGCTCGCCCAGTTGTTTTTCAGTTTCAGAGACAGAGCTCAACTGCGTGCTGTGCGGGGGCTGTGGCCCGTCTAGCCCATGCTTACGCTTTTATTAAGCACATGACGAGCCTAGTTGATATATTTTTTCTTTCTTAACTTGGCTAGCCCAGTTCTTTTTTTTGGAGAATACCAAAACCGAGACCTACTTGCTTTTCTCAGCCCTGCTGGGCTGCAAATCTTTCAAGACGAGGAGGGATGTAAGTAGTAAGAAATGGGCTTCCCCAGAAAACGGGCTATAAGTTGTAAGAAATGGGCTGTAAATTTTTAAACCAAAGCCAACCGACAATTGCATTAAAATATCATTTTTTCAGGATTTCTCTACTCTCTACTCTTATAAAAACCAAAGCCAACTGGCAATTACATTAAAATATCATCTTATTCTCCCACAAGATAAACTACTCATATAAATGCATCTTCATGTTCCGTGCAACGAACGGGCATCTTGCTAGTTAAGATTCTAAATTTCATTCATTTTCTTTGCGGAGAATTGTTTTTTGAATTTTATATTGATATAATTTTTTGAAAACTATTTTTAACGTGACTCGAAATTTCGTGATTAAAAGAGTTCGGACCCCACCGAAATATGCAAAATTTCGTTCAATTTTTTAACAGTGCCCAGAATATATGGTCTGTAATGCTAATAAAAAGAATATGGGCTTCAAATATCCTTAAGAATTAGCAAATGTGCTGTAAATTATTCAAAATAATGGCTAATGGGCTGTATGCTGTTTTCCACAGATTTGAAGGCTGACTTCTGGGCCTACTAGGTTGACGAGGACATTGTCCTAAATTTTTTTTGACGCGTACGTAAGGCTTTGTCAACTTAGTCAACACACAACAGTAACTGTTGGATGTCCATCCAACGGCCGTAGTGCATCTTCAATCTCTGATCTTCCTGCTCCAGCCGCCCAAACCAGCGCCGGCGGAACTGCCTGCTCCCTCCTCCCGTGGCTGGCTGTGCTACCGCCAGGCCATAACCACCCACACATCCTGTTATTTTCCGGCGATGTCAGCCAAACCCCGCAGCCGACCAGTCAGCGCTCGTTCTCCCCTCATAGTGGGCATCCGCTGCGGTGGCTTCGCCGGCTCTAGGTAGTTCTCTTCCTAGTCCTCGCCCTCGTCCACCGCATTTGTGCTCTTGGCGCGGCGAGGTCAACATGGTCAACAAACAACAGCCATCGGAAGAGGCTGATAGTCGGGGCCCACACAAGAAAATGCCTCCTTATTACGTGCAAAATAATGATTCCTCCACCTGATAGCTGGGACCCACCAGAAGGGCCTCTGTATTTCGCGAAAAAACATCCCCCCCGCTGTCAGCTCGGACCCACCGGAAATGCCTCCTTATTACGCACAAAAAAATGAATACTCCCCCTGCTAGATGGGACTCACCTTGGTGGGAGGCTGACTTGTGGGCCTACTAAGTTTACAGGGACGGAGGGATTTGTCAACTTAGTCAATATGAACGATTCTAGCTCCAGTGACCGTACGATATCCATCCAACGGTCGTAGTGCTTCTTCAACCTCTGGTCTTCGTGCTACAGCCGCCCAAAGCAGTGCCGGTCGTGTTGCATGCTCCTGCCTCCCATGGCCGGCTGTGATGCCGCGGAGGCCTCACCGCCCCTACTACTCCCACCGCTGGCCAGGCCATCCCTCTACTCACCCACACCCCCTATTATTCTGCGGCGACGGCAGCTTCACACCGCAGTCGAACCAGTGAACCCTCGTACTCCTCTTCGCGTGGGCATCCACTGCTGCCTCTTCCCCGGCTCCGTGTTGTCCCCTTCCTAGGCCTCGCTGTCGTTCACTGCCATGGTGCTCTCGGCGCGGCGTGGTCAATGTGGTCAACGACCGACTTCCATCGGAAGAGTACTGTGCATGGAGAGGCTGACAGCTGGGTCCACGGCGACCGCAAGGAGGTGCCTCCTTATTACGCGCAAAATAATTATTGCTCCACCTGACAGGAGGGACCCACCGGACAGGGCACCGTATTTTGCGAAAAAAACATTTCCCCCCTGACAGCTAGGACCCACCAGCTACACCTTCGCACGCAAGGAAGTGCGTCCGGGCAAAAAAAAACCAAAACGATTCACCCCCCTGACTGCTGGGACCCACCAGCTACATCTTCGCAGGCAAGGAAATGCCTGACAGTCGGGACCCACCTGGTCGAAGCGTACGTAGCGTTGCCATTCTGGTCGCGAACGTGTACGTACATATATACTGGTCGATGTAGAGGCGCGCACGTGTCGTAGTAGAGGCGTGCACGTAGCATGTACACGTACGTACAGCGGCCAGGGTGCAAGAAAGAAAATACGGCCACGTACGTACATATGGGCAGGGTCTCAAACGCCTACTCGCGCATACGTATGACCAGGGCTCGTGTACATGGCTGGGTCGGAACGGAGAAATAGCATCGTCGTCGTGTTCATGGGGAGCCAACCGGCTGGGTCAGAACGGAACGCGTCGTCGTGTTCATCGGGATGGCTTGGACGGAACAGGTGATGGAAACAAGGCCTAGTGTACCGCAGAACAGAGTTAACGGCCTTCTGTTTGACCGGCCACGTTCAGAACGGGGTCCTGTTGATCGGGAGGGGTCTGGCGTACCACAAAACGGAGGAAACGGACCTCCTATAGTCGAAACAGGGGTCATGTTGATCGGGAGGGGTGTGGCATACCACAAAATGGACGAAACGGACTTGTGTTGGAGCACTATGATGTAAACGGCGGTCCTATTCATCAGGAGGGGTGTGGCGTACCGCAAAACGAGACTCCACGGGATACTGTCATCTCCACCGTCAACCTCCTCCAGCCTCCACGGGGCTACTGTTCATCCATCGTCGACCTCCTCCAGCCTCCACCTGCGACTGTTCATCCACGGGCTCCTGTTCATCCAGCCTACACCATGCGCTACTCCACCAGCTACTGTTCAACCACCCCTCTCCATGGGCTCCTATTCAACCACCCCTCCACGGGCTACTGTTCATCCACCCCTCCACCGTCTACTATTCATCCAGCCCTCCACGGGGTCATCCTGCTCATCCAGCCCTCCACGGGTCCTATTCATGCAGCCCCAACCGGCTCGATTGATCGGGGTCCTATTCATCCAGAGGCCACGCCACGGGTCCTTTTCATCCACTCCCACCGCTCACTGTTCATCCAACCCCCCCCCCCCCCCCCCGCAACGCTCACTGTTCATCCAGAGAGGCAACATCGATCAGCTTTAGTTAGCAGAAGTAGCGAAGGAATCGCTAGATAGGGTTCAGTTAACAGCCATCGATCGATCGCTCGGGTTCAGTAACGCATAGCCTGCAGTGCAATCGCTCGGGTTCGGTTAGAGCCCAACGCCTCGCTTGGGTTCAGTTAGAGCCAACGCCTCGCACACGCGCGCGTACGTGTATGAGAGAAACGCGCATCGCTTGGCCCCCGACCACCCACCGTAACCGGGAACTCCCCAAAATTTTCCTCGCCCTTGCTTCTACCATGGTTTTTCCGTCAAGGACGGCCCCAAGAATGTCATGCAGGTGCTTCTCCGGCCCACCCAGGACGAAAAGCCCATTTTCTGTCATGATTTTTTGTCGTAGAAGTAGGAGCCCACCGCATCTATGATGATACCAGGTTTTGTCACAACTATCGTCATAGAAGTGTCATATGTATGACAGAAAAAAATTCGTTCGGCCCAAAATGTCACGGATGTGTCTTTTTTTGTAGTGATAGGAAAACATATCCCATTAAGTTGTCTTCCTTGTCCAACATCAACCTTTTAGCATGTCATATTTTAATGAGTGCTCACAATTACAAAAGATGTCCAAGATAGTATATTTATATGTGAAATCTCTCTTCCTTCAATATTCTTTCATGAATTGTTCAAGTGACCAATTCTGCGTTTGCTAACTTTCAATAAGTTTACTACCTATACTTATTCTATGTGAAGTCATTACTCCCCATGGTATAAGCATATGAAAAATATATAAATTCAGATTTATGATATTCAATTCATTCAACCATTTACTCATATGATATACGTGAAGCACGTGAGTAAATGACAAACTACTCCAAAAAGATATAAGTGAAGAACACTGAGTAGTCAAATAATTAACTAGCCATGGGAGGATTATTTTTCATTCAAGATTTCAGATCCAATGATTTTATTCAAAAATCAAGTAAAATTTAAAATACGCTCCAAGCAAAACACATATCATGTGGCGAATAAAAATATAGCTCCGAGTAAAGTATACCGATAGTTTTGAAGACAAAAGAGGGGATGCCTTCTGGGGCATCCCCAAGCTTAGGTGCCTGAGTCTTCCTTGAATATTACCTTGGGGTTCCTTGGGCATCCCTAAGCTTAGGGTCTTTCCGCTCCTTATTCTCCTCATATCAATATCTCACCCAAAGCTTGAAAACTTCAATCACACAAAACTTAACGGAACTTCGTGAGATAGGTTAGTATGATAAAGAGTAAACCATTCACTTTGGTACTGTCAAAGACAAGGTTCATAATTTTTCTCACACAATGCCTACTGTACCATATCATTTCTACAATTTATATTGAGAAATATAAGCCATAGAAACTAGAAAACAAGCAAACTATGCAATGAAAATAGAATCTGTCAGAAACAAAACAGTCTAGTAATGATCTGAACAACAACCATACTTCTTCTACTCCAAAAATTATGAAATAAATTGGTGGACATGAGGAATTTGTCTATTAATCTTCTGCAAAAATAATCAACTCAAAAGCACTCTTGTGTAAAAAAAAGTGCAGCTAATCCCGTGAGCGCAAAGTTTCTGTTTTTTACAGCAAGATCGCATTAATTTTCACCCAAGTCTTCCCAAAGGTCTTACTTGGAAATTTATTGAAACAGAAGCTATAAAACATGATTACTACATTATATTAATCATGTAAACACACAAAGACAGCAAGGGTAGATATTGGGTTGTCTCCCAACAAGCGCTTTTCTTTAATGCCTTTTAGATAGGCATGATGATTTCAATGATGCTCACATAAAAGAAAAGAATTGAAACATAGAGAGAGCATCATGAAGAATATGACTAGCACATTTAAATCTAACCCACTTCCTATGCCTAGGGATTTTGTGAGCACATAATTTATAGGAACAAGAATCAACTAGCATAGGAAGGCAAAATAAGTATAACTTCAAAACTTTAAGCACACAGAGAGGAAACTTGGTATTATTGCAACTCCTACAAGCATAAATTACTCCCTGATAATAATTTTTAGTAGCATCATGAACGAATTCAACAATATAACTATCACATAAAGCATTCTTTTCATGATCTATAAGCATAGAAATTTTTCTACTCTCCACATAAGCACAATTCTTCTCATTCGGAATAGTGGGATCACTAATTCCTAAAGTTGAAACTCTTTCAAACCCACTTTAGATGATAGTATTAATCATACTACAAAAGATATAAGTGAAGTTCATGGAGCATTCTACAACTAATATAGACTAACCAATATCCAAGCTCAAAATATGTAAGTGAAGCACACGAAGCATTCTATAAAACCATACTCAAAAGATTTAAGTGAAGCACAAAGAGCAATTCTATAAGATCATACTTAAAAGATATAAGTGAAGCACATGAAGTATTCTGTAAATCAATTAAGGGATAACTCATATTAGCATGGTTCTTTGTCGGGGAGGCTGATCCACGAACACCTATGGGGACCGGCGGACCGGGCCCCTTTCGGTTCGGCGGGGGGCGGAGATCGCACGAAGAGTGGATCGAGGCGAAGCACACGAGCGGTTTTACCCAGCTTCGGAGCTCTCCTAAGAGATAATACTCCTACTGCTGCATGTCTGAGTGTATTGAGTTCTTGCTCGGGAGCGCTGAGTGCTACAGTACACAGTAGCTGCTAACGAGACCGAGCGTGAGTGTTTTTCTGCCTTCGAACCCCCTTCTACGTTGCGCATGGGCCTCCTTTTATATGCTAAAGGGGTCACCGACAGGTGGCAACGTAGACAAGGGTAAAAATGGAAAAGGAATTGCGGTTGGTACAACTACCTGTATAGTGCATCATACCTAACCCTGACGGCAGGGGACAAAGGCATTAAATGCCCGTCTACGTCGCCCAAATAGTGTAAAAATGGACCGTCAGGGACGCCACCGCTCGCCACGATGGCAATCTTGTCAGCGCTGCTTGCCACCGCGCACCGCTAGCTGCACAGCCTCCTGCCACGCACGCCTAGAAAGGCCCCAGGGCGACACGTTGGTGGATGTGCTGGAGCGCGGGTACAGAGTGGTAGCTTGCCGCGGCAAGCGCCTTGCCGCGGTCGTTGTCTTGTCGCGTCTGGAAGCTTGTCGCTCACCGGGCCTCGCCGGGACGCGTTGCGCGTCGCAGCAAGTTCCTTGAGATGCCTTGGTTGGCCTTCCCGGCAAGCTCCTCTTGCCGGGGCCTTGTCTCCTTGGCTTGAATACTTTGTTCTTGAATGGCTCCACAGGAACCACGGAGGACCTTGGCGGTCACCCGGCAAGCCTTTCTGCGGGGTGCTGCCACTGCCCGTGCACAAGTTCGGGATACTAGGGTACCCCTACTCTAGTACACCGACAGGAGCCCTCGGGCCTGGGCCACACACGGTGCCGAGCGCTGTTGGGCCAGGCCCAAAACAGGGCAGGGGCATGCGCGGCCTGGGTTACGCCGTATCTCACTCCGTATCCACCACGCCCTCCCCGAACGGCACGCGTCAAATGTGGCATCGTGGGAGAGATCGTGGGTGGTTTCTTTATTTGGAAAGACGGAACGCCCGCCCCTCCCCCTTTATAAGCAGGGGAAACAGGGGTAGTTCGCCCATCTCGCCGGTTGCTACTCCAATCTCAGAAATCTCCGCCGCTCCCGCCTTCTTCCCAAAGCTGAAAGAGAGCAGCGCTCTGCCCCCCATCGCCACCAGCATCACCAACGCCGTCGATCTCCCCCACCACCTCCGCCATGGCTCCGAAAGCCGACAAGGGGAAGGTCGTGAAGTCGGCCGAGGCGCAGCGGCTCGCGGCGCTGCGAAAGGAGCGGGCAATCCCCCCCCCCAAGCTCGCCGCGAAGGTGAGGGAGTACTACTATCTCTTCTGGTCGACGGAGACGCGAGCGCATCCGCGTACGAAGGTACTCCCAGCTGCCGCTTCGGAACTGGCTCCAAATGGATACCCTTTCTTCGCGCTATTCTTCTACTGTGGGCTCTGCCCGCCTTTCTCTGAATTTTTCTGCGATATCATGAACACCTACGGGTTCCGCCTCCTTGACTTCACCCCCAATGTTGTTCTGACCATGGCAGTTTTCGCACATCTCTGCGAAAACTTTGTCGGAGTCTATCCAAATGTAGCTCTTTTCCGCCACTTCTTTATGCCCCGAGTTGAGAGAGGGGAGCCTTTATCCGGCGGAATCGCCTGGATCTCGAGAGTTGGCAAGAAGGAAGCTTATCTGGAGGGAGAGCTTCGCAGCAAGTGGGAGGAATGGAGAGCACATTGGTGCTGGATTGTCGAGGAGAACCCACAGCCATTTACCGCCCAGCGCCAAGCCCCAATAGTGCGCGGCAACGATTGGAGCAACGTGGCCCCGGAAGACGATAGGCTGAAGATTGCCGTCACCCGGATCCTACGCCTCAGGCTTGCCGGGCTCACTGTAGGCGCCGTTGGCGCAGATTTTCTTCGCCGCCGCATCGCCCCCCTACAGGAGAGGAGGAGACCCGCCTGGGAGTCCCAGAATGCAGCGGATATCATGAGGCTGCGCCCAAGCCTCAACTTCAACTTCATTGTCTTGGAACTGGACGCAATGATCCTGGAACTGTTCAAGCGCAATCCTCAACATCCCGAAGCGTTCATGTTGCCGAGGGGTGTCGTTCCGCTGTGCAACAACTCCTCGCTCGACCGCATCCGTGCAATGATGCCGCTGTGCGATTCACATGGAATCGTTCTGACTTGGCAAGAGCCTGCAGACAACGTCGTGCAGGAGTTCTTTGACGGCTTGGTAGAAGTGGCGGTCCGCTCCGATGAACAAAAGAGCCTCACCCGCGACACCACCGATGCGGAGATGCAGCGCATCGCCACTAGGCTGGAAGAGGCGGCGGCAGCAGCTGCCGCGGGCGAGTTCGGATTCACCGTGGAGGAGGCAGAGGCAGCAGAGGCGGCAAGCCTTGTCGAGCGAGAGGAGCTTGCTGGCGAGGAAGAGCTTGTCTGGCCTGAAGCCGAGTCGAGCGAGCCCGCCGAGGGCGCGAGCGACTCGTTGAAGATCGGCTCCTCCTCCTCCCCACCTTCGGCTAGCTTGCCGCAAGCGGAGCCCCCAGCTCCACCAAGAAGGCGTCTCCGCAAGGCCGGGGACGTAGCGGGGCGGCAGACGAGTCAATAGCCGCCGTGCCGTGTGACACGCTCTACCGCGGCAAGCACTGTTGCCGCAGGAGCGCCTCACGCCGCTGCGGCAACTGGAGCGGGGTCTTCCCGGTCCACCGCTACAGCTCCTGCCAAGCGGACAAGGGAACCTACTCCTCCTCCTCGTCGCTTCGAAGGCGAGCCGGACTTCGATCTCTCCGCGCTCAGCTCTGACGAGGAAGAAGAAGAGTAACATTCTTTGTTGTACTTGTAGTTCTTCAATTTTGTTGCTTTGTCTTGTATCTGATTTGCTTCACTCTGAACCCATTCCTTTTTAGGACGCTGGCCCAGAGAGCGGCGAAGAGAGCCAAGGCCCCGGTGATTGTCATCGAGGATGATCCCATTGCGACGGCAGGGGACATGTCCGAAACCACCTTGCCGGACTCGGCAACCATTCCTCAAAGCAGCCCCGAGCGCAGCCCCCAGCGTAAGGGTGCTCTTTCTTTGCCGATATCTGACTGTTGGTTTGTGTAGGAGCAGAGCAGCTTCACCAGGAGTTCCCGGAAGCCGCTCCCAAAATGCCATCTGCTTCAACTACACCGCCAAGGGAGGATTCCCCGGCAAGGGAGCGTTCTCCGGCAAGGGAGAATTCTCAGGCAAGGGACAGCACCAGCGACCCTCCGGTGGTTGAGACCACGACTGCAGGTCCTAGTACAGGTAATCCTCTTGCTTGAAAACTTCCCTTGGGTCCTTCTTCTTCTGATTTTCTTCTTGGATATTTGCTTGATTTTTCTCCTTTTTCCGTTCGTCAGATCCATCTGCCATGGAGCCGATGGAAACCGAGGCCGCCGGTGAGGAGAACGCGCGCAGCAATACCGACGACGCTGTTGCCACCGAAGGAGAAGTCGGCGCTGATGACCCCGCCGGCGAAGAGGCCGCCAAAGCTCCTCCCGCAGAAGCTGGTGAGGGATCCGGCGATCGCACTGATGGCTCCGAGGCCGCAGGAGCGTCAGGCGCTACGCCGACCGCCGATCCCTCCGCCGCTGCTGCAGCGCCAGGCTCCGAAGAGCCCCAGCCCGGCGCCTATTTGAAGGCCGGCGACGGCATCTTCATAAAGCTCCCCTGGGCGTCAAGCTCCAGGGCGCCGGTGGAAGGAGAGTTCTTGGATGGAGAGGTGCTCGCCTCCGCTGGGCTGACGCTGGTCGACGCGCCAAGCAGCAGCAGCGACGAGCCTGAGGAGGAGCAGCTGCTGTGGAAGCTGTTGTCGCTCTACCGCGCTCGACAGGCCAAGCTGGTGTCCCGAGAAGCGCTTGTCGCGAAGGCGGGAGTGGACATCGAGAAGCGTGCGGAGGAGCTCCGGTGTTTCAGGCAGGAAACTCTCCGGTCCCTGGCAAAGGAGCGGGAGCAAGTCGCCGAGGAGCGGAAAGCCCTCCTCCTCGAGAAGGCTGAAGTTGAAGAGCAACAGCGGCTTGTTGCCGAGAAGCTATCCGCGTAGGAAGGCGAGTTGGCGTAGTGCAAGGTCAACCTTGACAGCCACGAGGAGGAGCTTGCCGCGCGCGAGCAAACATTTGGCGGGGCTCTCAAGGAAGCAAAGGATGCTGCCGCAGCTGCCGAGGCCGCCAAGAAGGAGCTAGAGACGAAGGTGGCGCAGCTGGAGGCTGATCTCAAGCTGAGCGGCGAGGAGCTTGCTGCGCTCAAGCGTGAGCGCGAGAAGGACGCCTACACCCATGGCGAGCTGTAGGGTCTTCTCGTCGAGAGGAGCAAGGAGCTTAGCGCCGCCAAGGACTCCAACGCGAATCTTGAGTTGAAGCTGGTTACTTTGACTCAGACGTTGGACGGCGCCAGGGAGCAGGAGGTGGCCTTGTCGGAGAAGATCAAGGCCGACGAGGCGCTGCTGGCGAGTGGTGCTGCCGCCCAGAACGCTTTTAGGGAGAATGTGGAGCACCGGACCGAGGGTCTCGTGGATGTTGCCACAGCCATCGATGGGGAGCTGGCGCAGCTGGGGATGGAGGATCTCGGGTATTCCTCTGACGAGCACCTCCAACCCAGCGCCAAGCTCAGCTTGTTCTTCAAAGGCGTGGCGACGGGCCTCCAGCGACTCCGGGAGAAGATCCCAAAGCAGCTGGCCGACGAGTCGCGCAAGATCTGTGTGGGAGTTCTTCAAAAGGTGCTGGTGAAGGTGGCCTTCCGCAACCCAGGCCTCAACCTCACCAACGTCCTCAGGACCTTGCCGTCGGATGCTGATCTGGAAGCGCTCAAGTCCCTTGTCGCACCCATTGTGGACAAGGTGAGCGGGATCAAGAGGGTTGAGGGTGATCGCGTAGATTAGGCCGCCCGTTTTCTCTTTTTCTTGTTGCTGCTGGTCATGTTATGAGAACAATCTGTTAGAGCTGCGACAAGCTATCTTGTAATATGACTCTATTTTGAGTAGCGATTGCTATGTTATTTCCTTTACTTGATTCCTTCCTTTGTATGTTTTTGCCCTACGCTTTTAGGGAACTTGTCGGCGCAGGCACCTAGCCGCGAGCGCTGAGTGCGGGACGTCAGCAGCCTGCTGGCGGTGCCGCTTACCGACAAGAAACCTTGTCGCAACTAGTCGCAGCTCACTTAAGTTGTTGAGCGGACTCGAAACAAAGTAAGGGCGCAACTAGCTACGAGTTGGTTCCTCCGCGCACAGGTTTTCCATACAAAGCACGGTCGTTCGAGGAAGATAACTTAAAAAAAAATTTAAACTGATTGCTCAAACTTTAGCAACTTAGCTTTTCTGTCATTTGCTTTCCGGTAAGGCGAAACTTCCTTGAACGACGCATGGTCCACACCATTATCTTCTCCTTTCCCCCCGGCAAACTTGTGGGCGAGGGAACCTTCCTTCCTTTGAGAAAGAGAAAGAAGAGAAATAAAGATACGGAGCCTTACGGCTCGTTATTGCTTACCGAGGGTAGGTGCTGCACAAAGTGTCAGATAACGCATGCAAAGAAAAGTAGAAAGCATGAAATTGACAAGATGTGCAGAGCACATGAGCTTTACTTATGCACGGGGTCTGCGCCCGGTTTTGTACAAAGGATTACATGCAACATCGGCAAGACTTGTACAAAAGGTGGTTGCCGGAACGGGTTCCGGCAACTGCGCCTTACGGGTAAAACTTGCGAAGATGCTCAATGTTCCAGGAGTTGCTCACCGGAATGCCATCTTCGGTCTCAAGGCGGACAGCGCCAGGCCTAGTGACTCGTTTCACCCGGTAAGGGCCTTCCCACTTTGGCATTAACTTGTTGGAATTCTTGGCGGACTGAACGCGCCGAAGAACAAGGTCGCCTTCCTCGAGACTTCTGGCATTAACTTTGCGGCTATGGTAGCAGCGCAAAGCTTGCTAGTATCGAGCAGCTCGTACAGCAGCCTGAAGACGGTCCTCCTCAAGGAGCAGCGCGTCATCTTGTCGCAGCTGCTCTTGCTCAAGCTCATCATAAGCGAGCACTCGAGGTGACCCGTATACGAGTTCCGTGGGGAGAACTGCCTCTGCTCCATAGACTAGAGCGAAAGGTGTCTGGCCAGTGGCTCGATTTGGCGTCGTCCTGACCGACCAAAGAACCACCGGCAGCTCCTCAATCCAGTTCTTTCCGCACTTGCGCAGCCTGTCGAAAGTCCTGGTCTTGAGCCCGCGCAGCACTTCAGCATTCGCCCTCTCCGCTTGACCGTTGCTTCTCGGATGAGCAACAGAAGCGAAGCAGACCTTGGCGCCAAGATCTTGGACGTACTGCATGAAGGTGCGGCTCGTGAATTGCGTGCCGTTGTCGGTGATGATCCTGTTAGGGATCCCGAAGCGGCAAACAATCGACCTGAAGAACTTGACTGCTGACTGTGCTGTCACCTTCCTCACTGCTTCCACTTCCGGCCACTTTGTGAACTTGTCGATTGCAACGTACAAGTACTCAAAGCCCCCGACAGCTCGGGGAAAGGGGCCGAGGATGTCGAGCCCCCAGACCGAAAATGGCCAGGATAAAGGGATCGTCTGGAGAGCTTGAGCTGGCTGGTGTATCTGCTTGGAATGGAACTGGCACGCTTCACACTTGGTTACTTGTGCAGTTGCATCCTGGAGGGCTGTCGGCCAAAAGAAACCTTGCCGGAACGCTTTGCCGGCAAGTGCTCTTGCGCCAATGTGGTGACCACATATGCCTCCATGTATCTCTGCCAACAGCTTTTGTCCGTCTTCCCGGTGAATACACTTCAATTTCACGCCGTTGAGTCTTCTTCTGTACAGTGTGTTGTCGACAAACTGGTACATACTTGACTGCCGGGCTACTCTTTCCGCTTCTTCTTGCTCTTCGGGAAGTTCTCCTGTCTGAAGGAAACGGACAATCTGCTGTGCCCATGCTGGAGCTTGCGGCTCGACAACAAGGACTAAAGGCACATCTGCTGCTGCGGGAACATCCGCTTCTACGGCGAGAACCTGCGGCTCAGCCGGAGCTTGACGTTCCCCGGCAAGCTTGCCGGAGCAAAACTTGTTGGGAGCGTCTGCTTCAACGGAACAAACCCTAAGGCTTGCCGGAGCAGACTGCTCCTCAGCACCCTTGGTGTTGATCTTGGGGACCTTCTTGGCGGCGGCTTCGGGGAGCTCTGCCGGAAAATAGTCACCAGAAATCAACTTCCTCTTCTTGCTCTGTCCAGTTGATGGCGTTACAGACGGTTGAGTCAGTTTGAGCACAAAGATCCCTGGTTCCACAGGTGACTTAAGTGCGGCGCACTTCGACAGGCCATCAGCAATGTCGTTCTGAGCTCTTGGAACATGTTCCATCTGTAGGCCGTCAAAGTGCTCTTCTAGCTTTCTCACTTCATGAACGTAAGCTTCCATCAACGGACTCTGATAATTCTTGTTCACTTGGCGGACGACAAGCTGTGAGTCACCCCTGACAATGAGCTTCTTGATCCCAAGGTCTGCTGCGATCCTGAGACCGGCAAGCAAACCTTCATACTCTGCGGTATTGTTCGTTGCTTGCTCCTTGGGAAAGTGCATCTGGACTACGTACTTGAGGTGCTCTCCGGTGGGTGCAACAAGTAGCACGCCCGCACCGGCGCCTTGCAGCGAAAAGGCACCATCAAAGTACATCAGCCACTCTTTGCTTGCTTCCTTGACGGGGATGCTCGTTTCTGGAATTTCTTCATCTTGTGTTGGCGTCCATTCTGCTATGAACTCCGCCAATGCTCTGCTTTGGATAGTCGAAGTGCTCTCAAACATGAGGCCAAAGCTTGACAGTTGCAGTGCCCACTCGACAATCCTGCCTGTTGCTTCTGGATTTTGCAGTATCCTCTTCAGCGGAAAACGAGTGACGACTGTGATCTCATGTGCTTGGAAGTAATGGCGCAGCTTTCTCGAGGCCATGAGAAGGCCGAAAAGCAATTTCTGCACACCAGAGTACCTTGACCTAGCCCCCTGCAGAAGGGAACTGACAAAGTAAACTGGGCGCTGCACCATTCTTTTCTGCATCTTCTCACGTGCCTGCGCAGATCCATCTTTGTCGGGACCAGAGCTTGCCGATGAAGTCCCCTGCTTGTCGCTGGATGCATCTGCCGTGGTTGCTGGCTCATCGTCCGCCTCCCTCTCCGCTACTAACGCAGCACTAACCACTTGATTGGTTGCCGCTATATATAGCAGCAACTTCTCTTGTGGCTTAGGTGCGACAAGTGTTGGAGTGGAGGACAGGTATCTCTTTAAGTCCTGCAGTGCAGCCTCCGCTTCCGGAGTCCATTTCATTGGACCTGCCTTTTTCAATATTTTGAAAAACGGCAGGGCGCGCTCAGCAGACCTAGAGATAAACCTGCTGAGAGCAGCTACGCAACCGGCAAGTCTTCGTACATCCTTGACGCGCTTTGGTGCTTCAATCTGCTCAATGGCCTTGATCTTGTCGGGATTGGCTTCAATTCCCCGCTGAGACACGAAGAACCCGAGAAGCTTGCCGGAGGGGACTCCAAACACACACTTCTCGGGGTTAAGCTTGAGGTTGATCTTGCGCAGATTTGCAAAGGTTTCGTCTAAATCTTGAATCAGAGTCGCCTTGTCCTTGCTCTTGACCACTATGTCATCCATGTAGGCTTCCACATTTCTGTGCATTTGCGGCTCAAAAGCGTGATGGACTACCCTTGCAAATGTTGAACCAGCATTCTTTAAACCGAAAGGCATCCGTACGAAACAGTATGTGCCACATGGGGTGATGAATGCGGTCTTCTCCTCATCCTCTTCTGCCATGAAGATCTGATGGTATCCTGAGTATGCATCAAGAAATGAAAGCAAGTCACATCCGGCCGTGGAGTCAACAATCTGGTCGATGCGCGGCAAGGGAAATGGGTCTTTGGGACAAGCTTTATTGACATCGGTAAAGTCGATACAAAGCCTCCATTTCCCGTTTGCCTTGCGCACGACTACAGGGTTGGCCAACCACGTAGGATGGAGCACTCCTCTGACAAGGCCTGCTGCTTCCAATTTCTTGATTTCTTCTGCGATGAATTCTTGGCGCTCCACTGCCTGCTTCCTAACTTTCTGCTTGACGGGCCGCGCATGAGGACAGACGGCAAGATGGTGCTCGATTACTTTCCTGGGAACACCGGGGATGTCAGACGGTTGCCACGCAAATACGTCGACGTTCGCCCGCAGGAAAGCAACGAGCGCGCTTTCCTATTTAGGGTCGAGAGTGGCACTGATGGTGAAGGTACCACCAGTGCCATCCTCCTTGGCGGACACCTTCTTGGTCTCTGGTGGAGCTGCCATTGTCTTCTTACACTTGCCGGTGGAGCTCGATGGTGCGTCCTCGACGGTAGCGCAGCACTCCGAAGAGGTGCGCTTGCCGGAGTGGGCATCAGAACTCTTGCCGGACTTGGTCTTCTTCTTCGCCCCGGGAGCTTCAACGGCAAGTGACTTGCGATCTGTTGCGGCTGCTGCTTCCCGGTAGATCTTGTCGGCGCAGATAAGAGCATCCTTCTTGTCGCCAGGGACAGAGATGACACTTATCGGGCCTGGCATCTTCAGTATGTTGTATGCATAGTGAGAGGCTGCCATGAATTTGGCGAGTGCTGGACGGCCGAGTATCCCATTGTAAGGCAATGGAAAGTCAGCAACGTCAAAAGTGACCCTCTCAGTCCTGAAGTTCAACTCGCTGCCAAATGTCACCGGCAACGTGATCTTTCCCTTCGGCTTGCTCCTTCCCGGATTGATTCCTTGGAATGTGCCGGTCTCTTCGAGCTCGCCATCAGGGATCTGGAGTTTCTGGAGTACCGCGGAGGAGATCAGGTTCAAGCCGGCCCCGCTGTCAACTAGCATCTTAGTGACCTTGAGGTTGCGGATAGTTGGTGAAACCAACATCGGCAAGCACCCGACCGCAGTTATGCGATCAGGGTGGTCCTCAATATCAAAGATGATAGGCGTGCTGGACCATTTCAGAGTCTTGCGTGACTCGACGGGTGGTTCTGCCGCATTGACTTCCCGCACCCACTGCTTGAGCTGGCGGTGTGAAGTATGCAGAGAAGCACCGCCGTCAACGCACATGACCTCTGTGGCTTTCTGGAACTCCTGCTCATCGGTCTCGTCATCATCCATATCTTCATCGTCGTCATCATGTTCATCCTTGTCGCGTCCACGGGGAGGTCTATCTCCTTGCCGCTGCTTGGCCTTGCCGCGGCATCCTCCTCGGCCGGGTGTTTCTTGCCGGCTCCTCCAGCACCTTCCTGGGCCTTCTCTTTGTCGCGTCGCAAGTATTCAGCCTTTTGCTGCTCGACAAGCTGCTCGACCTTCTTGCAGCTCTGGAGGTCATGGCCCTTGGTGCGGTGGATCTTGCAGTACTGCTTGTTGGTGCCGTCCTGCTTGTCGGCGACCGCCACAGCCTGGTAGTTGGTGCCTGCGGCAATCCCCTCGCCGGAGCTAACTGCTTTGGCTTTCTTGGCGCCACCTCCGTTGCCGGACTGCTCAACGACTAGCACATCTTTGCCTTTCTTCTTCCTGTTGTTCCGCCGCCGGTTTTTCCTTGCCAAGGCAGCCCCCTCACTATCAGATCCTCCTGCTTCTGTATTCTCTCTAGGGAGTTTCCTCCCTTCCTCAGCACGTGCACACTTGTCGGCCAGGGCATATAGCTCACTGACGTCTCTGATTTTGCACATCGCCATCTCCTCCCGCATCCTGCGGTTTCGCACGTTCTGATGGAACGTGCTGATTACCGTGGCAGGGTGGACATCTGGGATGTTGTGCTGTACGCGGCTGAATCTCTGAATGTACTTGCACAGGGGCTCTCCTTCCTTCTGGGCGAGCAGAAGAAGGTCGCTCTCTTGGCCAGGAGGCTTGTGGCCGCCTGTAAAGGCGCCGACAAACTGATGGCATAGGTCTGCCCAAGAGGATATGGAGTTGTTCGGCAAGTGCATGAGCCAGGATCTGACATTGGGCTTGATCACCAGCGGGAAGTAGTTGGCCAGGATCTTGTCGCCCCGCCCCCCGGCAGCTTGCACCGCGATGGTGTAGATGCTGAGGAACTCCGACGGATGCGACTTGCCGTCGTACTTCTCTGGTACGTCTGGCTTGAAATTCTTCGTGCTGGGCCACTGGACTTGCCGCAGCTCACGAGTGAACGCAGGGCAACCTACCGCGTACGGCAAGTCGCCTGCTTCCCCTGGTGCATGCATGTCGACAGAGGGCCCAGCGCGCTGGTCCGATTGACGCCGCGCTTCTCTTCGGTGCTCGATGCGAGTTCGAGCGTCTTCTTGCTGTCGTTCGTGAAGAACTTGGCGCTGATCGCGACGAGCTCGTGGATCTAATGATGCGGTGGAGTCGCTGTCGAGGTGGATCCGGCGAGTCGGCGATCTTGGCCTTCGGGGTGGAGAGTGCATGGTGGTTGCACCCCCACCGGTTTCGTCGCCACCGGCTCGTGCCCGGCAGTCCTGCCGCGGCAGCGATGTACTCGGCTGCCATGGAGTGTCGCCATGGGCGAAGCCGATGAGACTCTGAATGGTGGCCCTCCATTCATCAATCTTGTCTGCCGTTGGAGGGTAATCCACGAGCAGTTGAGCTCGCGCCAAAGCTTCTGTTGTAGTGCTGGGCGGCAGTGGCGAACGGTGCGAGGAGTGGGATATGCTCGGACTTCTAACTATGTTAGAAGGAGCAGTATCCCATCCAGGCGACCGTGCCTCGCTCGTGCCAGCATGTTGGCATGCATGCTGGTCTTGAGCACCCCGAGATCCACCATCTCGATCTTGGTTCAACGAACATATGGCCCTACGAATACCATGACGCGGTTGGTCCTGCGCCTCCTGAGATGGGCGCGGTGCATGTACAGACACCGAGGTCTGCGCAGCCTTGTCCTTGGACCTGGCAGCACCATGAGCTCCCTCGTCGATGTCCGTTCTTCCGCCGGCGTCTACCCCACCACCCGTTTGCTCCGGTGGTGGTGGGATCGACGTGGACGGAACAGCTGTCGCTGAAGCCTTCTTCTTCGGTGGCATGTCGATGAAGAAGATGAAGATCTAGCTCGTGTGAACGCCGGATCAGATTCACACAACCTCAACGCCCCCTACCTGGCGCGCCAAAGATGTCGGGGAGGCTGATCCACGAACACCTATGGGGACCGGCGGACCGGGCCCCTTTCGGTTCGGCGGGGGGCGGAGATCGCACGAAGAGCGGATCGAGGCGAAGCACACGAGCGGTTTTACCCAGCTTCGGAGCTCTCCGGAGAGATAATACTCCTACTGCTGCATGTCTGAGTGTATTGAGTTCTTGCTCGGGAGCGCTGAGTGCTACAGTACACACTAGCTGCTAACGAGACCGAGCGTGAGTGTTTTTCTGCCTTCGAACCACCTTCTACGTTGCGCATGGGCCTCCTTTTATATGCTAAAGGGGTCACCGACAGGTGGCAACATAGACAAGGGTAAAAATGGAAAAGGAATAGCGGTTGGTACAACTACCTGTACAGTGTATCATACCTAACCCTGACGGCAGGGGACAAAGGCATTAAATGCCCATCTACGTCGCCCAAATAGTGTAAAAAGGGACCATCAGGGACGCCACCGCTCGCCATGATGGCAATCTTGTCAGCGCCGCTTGCCACCGCACACCGTTGGCTGCACAGCCTCCTGCCACGCACGCCTAGAAAGGCCCCAGGGCGACACGTTGGTGGATGTGCTGGAGCGCGGGTACAGAGTGGTAGCTTGCCGCGGCAAGCGCCTTGCCGCGGTCGTTGTCTTGTCGCGTCTGGAAGCTTGTCGCTCACCGGGCCTCGCCGGGATGCGTGGCGCGTCAAGGCAAGTTCCTTGAGATGCCTTGGTTGGCCTTCCCGGCAAGCTCCTCTTGCCGGGGCCTTGTCTCCTTGGCTTGAATACTTTGTTCTTGAATGGCTCCACAGGAACCACGGAGGACATTGGCGGTCACCCGGCAAGCCTTGCCGTAGGGTGCTGCAACTGCCCGTGCACAAGTTCGGGATACTAGGGTACCCCTACTCTAGTACACCGACATTCTTAAAGGAAAAAAACAAAAACACAAAGGACACAAATCATGTGAACAAAACAAAAACCGAGGTATACCGATATTTGTTGAAGAAGAAAGATGGGATGCCAACCGGGGCATCCCCAAGCTTAGATGCTTGAGTATCTTTTGAAATATTTACTTGGGGTGCCTTGGGCATCCCCAATCTTGAACTCTTGCCTCTCTTTATTCTTCTCATATTGATAGCTCCTCGATCTTCGAACACTTCATCCACACAAAACTTTAACAAAAACTTTGTGAGATCCGTTAGTGTAATAAAGCGAACTACCACTTTAAGGTACTGTAATGAACTAATTATTTATTTATATTGGTGTTAAACCTACTGTATTCCAACTTCTCTATGGTTCATACCCCCCGATACTAGCCATAGATTCATCAAAATAAGCAAACAACACGCTAAAAACAGAATCTGCCAAAAACGGGATAGTCTGTAGTAATCTAGAAGTTTAGTAAACTTATTTAACTGCAAAAATTATGAAATAAATATGAAAATTTTAAAAATTTGTACAGAAGTAATTTGCAGAAAAATTCAGACCTATTTGACCTTCCAGTAAAACAAGTAAAATCACGCGCTACAGCCAAAGTTTCTGTTTTTGTTCTGCACATAGTAAACAAGCAATCTAATCATCCTAAAACCAAAGCTTGGCACATTATTTTTATAATACAATGGATATATACAAGGGGATAATTCTTTACAGAGAAACTTCCATGAAAAATTCTACATTTTTTCCGTGAGCGTGAACACAAGTGCTCAAGGTCGACCCTCACTTCTTCAATGCATAACATTCCAATCACTTCTCTTTTTGAAAAACTTTTTTAGGCATGAGAGGCAAGTAAATCTTTTTTTGTATTTTCAGTCTTTAATTTTTTTTGTATGTTTCACCAACAACTAAACAGAAACAAAAAGGAAAAACAAAATTTACTTAGTGAAGAAAGCAAACAAACACACACGAGAATATCAACCCCACGCTATTGCTCCCCGGCAACGGCGCCAGAAAAGAGTTTGATAATCCCCAAGTGCAGGGAATCATTGTAGCAATTTCCAAAGGTGGAAGTGATAAGTATGGAGTGTCGAACCCACAAGGAGCTAAAGGTAAGATCAATATTCTCTCAAGTCCTATCTGCCAGTGATACGACTCTACGTACACCGAACGTTTGCTTCCAACTAGATACGAGAATAAAACTACGTTGTGGGTATGAAGAGGATAACTTTGCATGATATCGGAGAGCTAAAATACAAAAGTAGGTTCTGTTATCATAAAGTTAGAATATATTAATAATATTATAAATAGAAAGTGTGGAATAATGATGGATCGGTGTGCGGAATTATCCTAGGCAATGGTTAACAAGACCGGTAGTCGTCATTGCAATTTCATATGAGGGAGAGGCATAAGCTAACATACTTTCTCTTCTTGGATCATATCCACTTATGTTAGAACTCTAGCAAGCATCCGCAACTACTAAAGAGCATTAAGGTAAAACCCAACCATAGCATTAAATCATCAAGTCCCCTTTATCCCATACGCCATGTCCCACTTATCCATGTTTGTGTTTCAGTCACCCACGCAACACAGACAATAAGTAAACCATGGACATATTACAACACCCTACAGCGGGAATCCCTCACGCTTGCGCAACATGGAGGGCACCATAGGACAGCACCAAAGTAAAACATACAATTCATATCAATCTAGATCATCAATGAACCCAAAGAAAAAGGATACCTACTCAAAACATCATAGGATGGCAACACATCATTGGATCATAATATGTGGCATAAAGCACCATGTTCAAGTAGGGATTACAGCGGGGTGCGGGAGAGTGGACCGCGTAAAAGAGGTGAGGATGGTGATGATGATGGTGATGTTGATGAAGACGATCACCACGGCGATGATTCCCCTCGCGATGGCACTCCGGCGCCACCGAGAGAGAGGAGGAGAGGTCCTCCCCCTTGTGCTTCCCCCTCCATTGCCTCCCCCCTGGATGGGGAGAGGTTCTCCCTCTGGTCCTTGGCCTTCATGGCCTCCAGTGATGACGGCCCCCTCCGACAGGGTGCCACAGAGGGCCTAGATTGATTTCTCGTGGATATAGAGGCTTGCGGTGGCGGAACTTCTGATCTAGGTTATTTTCTAGCGGTTTCTGTATTTATAGGAATTTTGGCATCGGTCTCACGTCAGGGGGGTCTCCAAATCATCCACAAGATAGGGGCCCATGCCCAGGGGGTGGGCGCGCCCCCACCCTCGTGGACAGCCCGGGACTCTTCTGGCCAAACACTTTTACTCCAGGGGCTTCTTTTGGTCCATAAAAATCATCAAAAATTGGCACGTCAATTGGACTCCGTTTGGTATTCCTTTTCTGTAATACTCAAAACAAGGAAAAAAACAGAAACTAGCACTGGGCTCTAGATTAATAGGTTAGTCCCAAAAATCATATAAAATAGCATATAAATGCATACAAAACATCTACGATGGATAATATAATAGCATGAATACTTCATAAATTATATATACGTTGGAGACGTATCAGAAATCTCCACTATGCTTGCTAATTATACTTTTAAAGATGGAGTACCTAAAAAACTTGGAGATCCGGCAATACCAATTATACCTTGCTTTATCAAAAAGAATTATGTGAAAACTGCTTTTTGTGATTTAGGAGCTGGTGTTAGTGTTATGCCTTTCTCTTTATATAAAAGGCTTGACTTGAATAAACTCACACCTACTGAAATATCTTTGCAAATGGCTGACAAATCAACTGCCATACCTGTCGGTATCTGTGAGAATGTGCCCGTTCTTGTTGCTAATGTTACTATTTTGACTGACTTTGTTATACTTGAGATGCCTGAGGACGACAACATGTCGATTATCCTTGGTAGACCCTTCTTGAATACTGTGGGGGTTGTTATTGATTGCAATAAAAGCAAGCTCACTTTTCATATTAATGGTAATGAGCATACGGTGCACTTTCCGAAGAAACCATTCCAAGTGAATGGTATTAATGTTATTGAAAACTCTCCGACAATCACTATTAGAAGTTTTCAAATACCTATACCTACTGTCAAAAAGAAATATGAAATTCTTATTGTTGGGGAAATGCATATCCCAATTGAGGTAACTTAGTGATTTATGAAAGTTCTCCGGTTGCATGCTAATCGGAAGTGGTTGTTAATAAGACCTGATCAACCTTATTAATGAATCATTTTTTAACGGTAAGAAGTTGATGAATTTAGAAAGCACTACCTTCTGTCCCTACTTTTTGTTTCCTGTTTTTATTAGTTAAATAAAATAAAATGCCATGTTTTGTCTGTTTCCTGAATTTCTCGTACAATAAAAAATGACCCAAAAATAAAAGTTCTCAGAATGCTCTGAAAACCTGATATGATTTTTTCTTAATATTTATGAATTTTTGGTGCAAATAATACCAGAGGGAGGTGCACCAGGTGGGCACAACCCACCTGGGTGCGCCAGGACCCCAGGCGCGCCTTGGTGGGTTGTGGTCCCCACGTGGGCCCCTCACTTATCTCTTTAACCCGCGGATTTCGATCTCTTAGCTCGAAGCTCCGTTTCCAAAACTGTTTTAGGGGATTGTTGCTTGGTATGTGACTCCACCATTTGTCCAATTAGTTTTTGTTTTAGTTATTTATACTTTGAATAATTAGCTACTCTTGGTGCTGCTATAGATGAGCTTGCATGTTGAATTCTTAGTGTTCTAAATAGTTTGAATGCTTGCTAAGGCCTCTATGTATCCCTATGAGTAGCTGCTATCAATCTTATAAAGTTTTGTTGACAAATTTTTATCACCTCAAAAATTTTATTTTCAGAAAATTGTGCACGGACACGATGAACCTATTTGGAAGGAGCTCTTCGAGGAGACGATCCTCGGGGGCATCTTCTAGTAGCAGTTCTGCTCACCGGTCTTATGTTGAACCAAGTGAAAGTTCCACGCGCGATGCCACCACGAAAACATGTTTATGGCCTTGCGATGAATATATGGTGTGTGTGGGCATTAAGGAGGAATTGAGAAACATGTTCACAATGCTGGCCTCGGTCCCTACCTTTTAGATAAGTGTGAACAACGCCAACTTCTCACTGAGTCATTTGTCAAAGGATTCACATTTTCCCTCATGAGTCTACGGTGCCTTTTAAGCTTTATGATAATCCATTTACCATCTCACTGGAGAATTTTGCTTACCATTGCAAAATGCCATATTGGGGTTCGCTTGATGAACCACCGAGGGCTGAGTACGAGTCTTTCTTGACTAGCCTTTGTTACAGTGAAAATAGGGGAGTGACACAAGGCAGAATAAAGAGCATCCACTTTCCCGCAATTTAGTATTTTGAATTATTTAACGGGAAATGTATATTAGGCAAGTAAGTCTGTAGCATACTTTGTGCGCTAGACTTGAGCCTCATTCACACCGCCCTCACTAGTGAATGGAACTATAACCTTGGAGCGATTGTTGCATGTAGACTTCAGAATAATGCTAACAGTGGTTGGTTCTATGGGGGAATTTATGCCACACGTTTGGCACGAGAGTTGGGTTCTTCACCTTTGCCCTTTGACCATATCCTACCTACATAGTATTTAGATTTTGTAGCTTTAAAAAGCCATAAGATCCTCAAAGGAAAAATTCATGACTTCACTTATAATTTGTTGTTTAACCAAACCTATGTTGTGCACACACATTTGCCTGTGCCTGCTCTTTTTGATTATCACAACAAGGGGAGATATTTTGTTCTTGAGAACGAGGCCCGAGCTCATAACGCAGCAGTGGTGGCAGCACGGCGTGCCGAGGCATCCGCAGCAAGAGTCTCTGTGAGCTTCCACGCAGACTTCTACCCTCCAGGCTACTGACCGATTACCAACTTAGGCCAAAAGCCTAAGCTTGGGGGGAGTACGTGTTTCCCACCGACATTATATTCATGTCTACTTATCATTCTATTTGTCGGTGTTCACACTTTTTCATTGTATCATCCATGCTTAGATTTATTTTCTTGCTTTCTTCTTGTGTGTTTAAAAAACTTTAGAAAAAACAAAAAATTAGTTGTAGTAATTTACTTTCTATGCATGCTTAGTAGTAGTATTAAAAAAATCAAAAAAGATTTCCTTGTTCTTCTTTTGCTTGTTGGGAGCTTTCCCGTGTAAATAGTTTTTCTCGTTTTTGCTTTCCCCTTTTATTTGCCCGTTCTAGAAAACCAAAGACTCCAAAAGTATTTTAGTGTCTTTCTCTGAATTTCTTTTCCTTTTATTCAAGTTGTACCGAGGAGAAGACCACGATGAAAATGTTGAGTGGCTCTCATATGAATAATTGTTGAACTAATAAAGAGCACATTTTACCTTGTCTTCTCCTGTTGAATAAAATGTTTACAGATTCCAGCTTAGTCCACGGCATTTTTGCACTAGTATTATTTTCATATCATTCGGTCGTGCAAGTGAAAGGCAATAATGACGACATCCGATGAGCTGGCCCTCGCAGGGAGAAACTGGTATGAACTTGACTTGTTCTGTTTTTGTAAATATGTTTAACCTAGTATCCATGATTCAGCTCATTATGATTAAACATGTTTGCAATGACAATTAGAGATTATAGTTTCTCATGCCATGCATAAGTAGCTAGGAGTTTATAATGATTTATGTTGGATATCAACATAGCGTTAAAATGATTGTGATGTAGTATGATGATATGGTATCCTCCTATGAATGTTCGAGTTGCTTGACTTGGCACATGTTCATGCATGTAGTTGAATCCAAACCAATATAGCCTCTATGATATTTATGTTCATGGTATCCATATCCTACTCATGCTAGTGTCCAATGTTACTTATGCATAATGCATGGTTATGATCGTTGTTCTCTCTAGCTGGCCGCTTCTCAATCTAAATTGCTAGCCTTCGCCTGTACTAAGTGGGGATTCTGCTTGTACATCAAAAACCTTGAACCCAAAGTTATTCTAGATGAGTCCACCATACCTACCTATATGCGGTATTACCCTGCCATCCTAAGTAAATTTGCATGTGCCACCTCTAAAAACTTCTAGAAATTATCCTTTTTGTGTGCCTGGATCGTTCGTAGAATGACAAGAGGTGGTCGGTATCTTCCATACTAAGCGGGTTATTCTCAGGTCGAGTGTTTATTCACTCTCCATCACACGAGAAAAAGGGCGGTAATAGGGATTCCCACTCTCGAACTCAAAAATGCAAATAATTAAACAAAACTCCCCTGGGATTGATGTGTGTATGGATGGCACCCGTTGTTTCCGACAAGCCATGAAGTGTGATTGATGGTAGAGGGGGAGTAAACCTTTACTTTTATCGCTTGGGAACCGCCACTAGCGTTCTTAGCATGGAAGACATTGATAACTGATGGTTGTGAAGTGAATAAGAAGGGTGTGTGTCTCAAAATATCATTTATCTCTGTTTGAAAATTGAGCTCTGGCACATCTGCAAATCACTGCTTCCCTCTGCGAAGGGACTATCTATTTACTTTTATGTTGTGTCACCACCTTCTAAAACAAGCGCCAGAAACTGAGTAGAGCACAGCTGTCATGATTTATGCATTATGTGTAGCTAATGTTGGGTGCATCATGACTGGATCTTTTTACCATGAATTACAATGTTTAGTCGCTACTTGAACTTTGGAGGTGCTCTCCATTTATGTTTTGCGGTCTCAGAAAGGGCTAGCGAGATACCACTATTGTTATATTATATCATGGTTGTTTTGACAACGTGTTGCTATTTGAGATATTTTATTATTGCTCGCTAGCTGATTATGTCATTGATATAAGTCATTATAATCTTTAAGTGTTATTGTTGAGATGGTTAGTTATAATGTTGGATGAAAACCTGGGTGCTGTTTAAGCTTATTTATGCAAACAAGAGCAAAAGAGTTCATAAAAGTTTTTATTTCTCACTTTTAGTTTATCAACTGAATTGCCTGAGGACAAGCAAAGGTTTAAGCTTGGGGGAGTTGATACGTCTCCAACGTATCGACTTTTTCTCACACTTTTCCTCTTGTTTTGGACTCTAATTTGCATGATTTGAATGAAACTAAGCCCGGACTTATGCTGTTTTCAGCAGAACTACCATGATGTTGTTTTTGTGCAGAAATAAAAGTTCTCAGAATGGAAAGAAACTTTGCGAGGATTTTTTATATCAATAATAAGAATTTCTGGAGCGAAGACCTGCATGAGAGGGGCACCTGGGTGGGCACAACCCACCAGGGCGCGCCCCCTCTCCTGGCGCGCCCAGGTGGGTTGTACCCACTTGGTGGCCCCGCAGACCACCCCCCTGATACTATAAAATCACATATTTCCAGAAAAAAAGGAGGGAGAAAGAATTATCACGATCCACGATACGGAGCCGCCGCCAAGCCATGTTCTTCCTCGGGAGGGCAGATCTTGAGTCTGTTTGGGGCTCCGGAGAGGGGGATCTTCGTTCTTCATTCTTCGTCATCACCAACCCATCTCCCTCGCCAATTCCATGATGCTCACCACCGGGAGTGAGTAATTCCTTTGTAGGCTCACTGGTCGGTGAGGAGTTGGATGAGATTCATCATGTAACCGAGTTAATTTTATTAGGGCCTGATCCCTAGTATCCACTATGTTCTTAGATTGATGTTGCTATGACTTTGCTATGCTTAATGCTTGTCACTTTGGGCCTGGGTGCCATGAACTCAGATCTGAACCGTTTATGAGTTCATCATTATATCCATGTTTTAGATCCGATCTTGCAAGTTACAGTCACCTACTACGGTTATGATCCGACAACCCCGGAGTGACAACAACCGGGCCCACTCTCGGTGATGACCATAGTTTGAGGAGTTCATGTATTCACTCTTTGTTAATGCTTTGTTCCGGTTCTCCATTAAAAGGAGGCCTTAATATCCCTTAGTTTC
The DNA here is from genome assembly GCF_018294505.1 of Triticum aestivum. Taxonomy (NCBI): domain Eukaryota; kingdom Viridiplantae; phylum Streptophyta; class Magnoliopsida; order Poales; family Poaceae; genus Triticum; species Triticum aestivum. The sequence goes on along the minus strand of NC_057798.1, from coordinate 141,240,783 downwards.
CAATATGGACCCCGCTGCCACGGGAGGGTAGGACAAAAGATGTCATGCAAGTTCTTTTAGTAAAGCACGTATGACTATTTATGGAATACATGCCTACATTATATCGATGAACTGGAGCTAGTGCCGTATCACCCTAGGTTATAACTGTCACATGATGAATATCATCCAACAAGTCACCGATCCAATGCCTACGAATTTATCATATATTGTTCTTGCTAAGTTACTACTGTTGCTACTGCTATCGTTACTGCTACAAACTACTGCTATCTATGTTACTGTTACCGTTGCTGCTGCAACTACTACCAAAACTATCAAACTACTTTGCTAAAGATTCTCTTCTAGCTCTAAGCATAGCGGTCCTTTTCTTACTTTCATCCATAGAAACATAAAGAGATTTAATTTATTCCTCAACCTTAGGCACAAAAAATTTCATCTTGAGATTTTCTACATCATGAGAAATTCTATCAACACTTCTAGACATCATCAATCTTATTCAACTTTTCTTCCATTGTAGCATTGAAATTTTTTTGAGTGTTGATAAAATCTTTAATATTATTATCAAGATCAGGGGTGTTCCTATTATTATTATAAGAAGAATTTCCATAGGAATTACCATAATGGTTAGAGAATTACTAGGAAAAGGCCTATGATTAAAATTACCTCTATAAGCATTGTTATTGAAATTGTTTCACGAGATAAAATTCACATCTACGACATCACTATTTTGCTCAATCAAAGTAGACAAAGGCATATCATTGAAATCAATAGGAGCACTTTTACTAGCAACCAATTTTGTAAGAGCATCAACTTTTTCACTCAAAGAAGAAATTTATTCAACCGAATTAACCTTTTTACTAGTAGGAGCTCTTTCAGTATGCCATTGTGAATAATTTTCCATGATATTATCAAGCAATTTGGTGGCTTCACCCAAAGTAATTTCCATAAAAGTACCACCCGCGGCGGAATCTAAAAGATTACGAGAAACAAAATTCAACCCCGCCTAATTTTTTGTATGATCATCCAAAGATTTAACCTATGAGTTGGGCAATTCCTTAGCATCATTTTCATCCTTTCCCAAGATTGTGCAACATGCTCATGTTCAAGTTGCTTGAAATTCATCATCTGGGTTCTAAGGGAAATACTTTTTCCGGGCGGAAAATACTTGGTGATAAAAGCATCTTTGCACTTATTCCAAGAATCAAGACTATTGCGAGGCAAAGAAGAAAACCAAATTTTTGCATGATCTCACAAAGAAAACGGAAATAATTTCATCTTCACAACATCATTGTCCACATCTTTTTCTTTTGCATATCGCATAATTCCACGAATGTGTTAAGATGGGACGCGGCATCCTCATTAGGAGTACCAGAAAATTGATCTTTCGTAACAAGATTTAGCAAAGCAGTATTAATATCACAAGATTCCGCACTAGTGGCAGGAGCAATCAGAGTGACAATAAAATCATTGTTGTTGATATTTGAGAAATCACACAACTTGGTGTTCTCTTGAGGCATTGTGACTATGCAACAAGATTGCACTCAAAAATAGATCCGGCAAGAAAATAGCAAACGAAAAAGAGGGCGAATGAAATGGCAATTTTTGTGAACTGGGGGACAGGAAAATGAGAGACAAATGACAAATAATGTAAATTGCAAGGAGATGAGATTTGTGATTAGGAACCCCGTTGATGTTGATGATGTCTCCCCGGCAACGGCGCCATAAATTCCTTTTGATGTGTGCTAGACTACGTCGGTATTTCCCCAAAGAGGAAGGGATGATGCAGCACAACAACGGTAGGTATTTCCCTCATTGATGAGACCAAGGTTATCGAACCAGTAGGAGAACCAAGCAACACTACGTAAACAACAGCTGCACAGAAATAACAAATACTCGGAACCCGATGTATTAAAGGGGTTGTCAATCCCTTTCGGGTAACGACGCCAGAAATCGGCAAACAAACGTGACAAAGTTGGAATAATTTGATAGATAGATCTCGTGGGAACGCGAGATAAAATAATTTGCAGCAAGGTATTTTTATATTTTTGGTTTAATAGATCTGAAAATAAAAGCAAATAAAATAGATCGCAAAGGCAAATGTAATAAAGAAGAGACCCGGGGCCGTAGATTTCGCTAGTGGCTTCTCTCCAGAAAAATAGCAAACGGTGGGTAAATGAATTACTATTGGGAAATTGATAAAACTTCAAATAATCATGACGATATCTAGGCAATGATCATTATATAGGCATCACGTCCAAGATTAGTAGACCGACTCGTGCCTGCATCTACTACTATTACTTCACACATCGATCGCTATCCAGCATGCATCTAGTGTATCAAGTTCATGCAGAAACGGAGTAATGCAATAAGAATGATGACATGATGTGGACAAGATCTATTTATGTAGAAATAGATCCCATCTTGTTATCCTTAATAGCAACAATACATATGTGTCGGTTCCCCTTCTGTCACTGGGATCAAGCACCATAAGATCGAAACCATTACAAAGCACCCCTTCCCATTTCAAGATAAATAGTTCAAGCTGGCCAAACAAAACCCAAATATCGGAGAAGAAATACGAGGCTATAAGAAATCATGCATATAAGAGATCAAAGAATGAAGCCCTTCTTATCAAACATGTCAGTAAGTTCTACAATAAAGTTGATGTTCCCTGGGTGCATTTGATTTGGAATACTTACTATCATGGTAGAGTCCCCCATGCTACAACCATTTGTGGTTCCTTTTGGTGGAGGGATATTTGCAAGTTAATGGATAAATTCAGGATGGTCTGTGATGTGCATGTTCATAGGGGTGACACAGTCCTATTTTGGTCTGATTCTTGGTCTTTGGGATATTCCAGTGTACCACTTGATCAAAGATTTGCAAGACTATTCTCCTTTGTCATTGACCCTCTTGTTTCTGCTGCTGAGGTTTTTGACATGTCTGAGCTAACTCCTTTATTTCATTTACCACTCTCTGAGAGAGCTTTTGGTGAGTTGCAGTCATTGCAATCCTTGCTTGGAAATTCAAATGTTAATCATCAGTTGAATGATGTTTGGGTTTGGAAAGAGGATGGAAAGGATTACTCTGCCAAGAAATATTATACCTTCTTGCATAAGCACATTGTGTCAAACCCAATATTGTCCTGGATTTGGGCTAGTTGTTGCACCTTGAGGATCAAGTTCTTTGCTTGGATGTTGATCATGGATCGGTTGAACACACAAGATATGCTGGAGAGAAGGCATTGGAATGTCTCTGACTCAAATTTGTGTGTGTTGTGTCCCACGCACACCAAGGAGGACAGGGATCATCTTTTCTTCCAGTGTAACTTTAGTTGCAGGGTCTGGAACTACCTTCAAATCAGCTGGCCTGCTGGAGATGAAATGACTTCCATTGCTTACCAAGCTAGAAGGGATTTTGCAAGGCCTTTCTTCTCTGAAGTTGTTTTTCTAGCTTGCTGGAATATTTGGAATGTTAGAAATGACAGGGTTTTCAGGAATATCAAACCATCTTTTCGTAGGTGGAGAGCTTCTTTTATTTTGGACGTTTCTCTTTTAGTTCATAGGATTAAACCTAAATTCAAAGATGATCTGATTAGATGGATCTCTTTTTTGCCTCCTTGAGGTTAGCTTTTTAATCTTGCCTTTTATTTTCTTTTAGGGTCTCCCTGACCTTGTAATTACTGCACATATGTATTTTTGTTTGGGAGTAATAAAAATGTTGTGGGGCCAAAGCCCTACAGTTTCAGGTCAAAAAAGAGATCAAAGAAGACTCAAATAACTTTCATGGATAAAAAATAGATATGATCATAAACTCAAAGTTCATCGTATCCCAACAAACACACCGCAAAAAGAGTTACATCATATGGATCTCCAAGAGACCATTGTACTGAGAATCAAAAGAGAGAGAGGAAGCCATCTAGCTACTAACTACGGGCCCGTAGGTCTACAAAAGGCTACTCATGCATCATCGAAGAGGCACCAATCGACATGATGAACCCCTCTGTGATGGTGTCTAGATTGGATCTGGTGTTCTGGAACTTGCGGCGGCTGGAATTGATTTCCGTTGACTCCCCTAGGGTTTCTGGAATATTGGAGTATTTATAGAGTAAAGAGGCTGTTCGGGAGGCACCCTAGGTGGGCACAACCCACCAGGGCACGCCTGGGCCTCCAGGCGCGCCCTGGTGGGTTATGCTCCGCTCGGAGCACCCCCCCCCCAGGTGCTTCTTCGGCCCACTGGATGTCTTCTGGTCCATAAAAATGAAGGAAATATGCCCTAGAGGCAATAATAAAGTTATTATTTATATTTCCTTATACCATGATTAATGTTTATTATTCATGCTAGAATTGTATTAACTGGAAACTTGATACATGTGTGGATACATAGACAAAACATGGTGTCCCTAGTAAGCCTCTACTAGACTACCTAGTTAATCAAAGATGGTTAAGTTTCCTAGCCACAGACATGTGTTGTCATTTGATGAACGGGATCACATCATTAGGAGTATGATGTGATGGACAAGACCCATCCGTTAGCTTAGCAAAACGATCGTTAAGTTTTATTGATATTGCTTTCTTCGTGACTTATACATATTCCTTTGACAATGAGATTATGCAACTCTCTGATACCGGAGGAATACCTTGTGTGTTATCAAACGTCAATATGTAACTAGGTGATTATAAAGATGCTCTACAGGTATCTCCAAAGGTGTTTGTTGGGTTGGGATAGATCGAGATTAGGATTTGTCACTCTGAGTATCGGAGAGGTATCTCTCGGCCCTCTCGGTAATGCACATCATGATAAGCCTTGCAAGCAATGTGACTAATGAGTTAGTTGCGAGATGATGTATTATGGAATGAGTAAAGAGACTTGTCGGTAACGAGACTGAATTAGGTATGAAGATACTGATGATGGAATCTCGGGCAAGTAACATACTGATGACAAAGGGAATTACTTATGTTGTCATTGCGGTACGACCGATAAAAGATCTTCATAGAATATGTAGGAAACAATATGAGCATCCAGCTTTCGCTGTTGGTTATTGACCTGAGAGGTGTCTCGGTCATGTCTACATAGTTTTCGAACCCGTAGGGTCCGCACGCTTAACGTTCGATGACGATTTGAAATATATGAGTTATGTGATGACCGAATGTTGTTCAGAGTCCCGGATGAGAACACGGACATGAAAAGGAGTCTTGAAATGATCGAGAGGTAAAGATTGATATATTGGATGATGGTATTTGGACACCGGAAGTGTTCCAGAATGTATCGGGTACATATCGGAGTACCGGGAGGGTTACCGGAACCCCCTGGGGGAAGATATGGGCCATATGGGCCATAGGAGGGAGGCACACCAGCCCACAAACGGGTGGTGCGCCCGCCACAGGGAAGGAGGCCGAATTGGACTAGGGAAGGGGTGGTGGCCCCTTTCCTTCTCCCCCTCTCTCTTCCCCCCTTTCCTCCTCCGGTAAAAGGAAAGGGGGGCCGAATCCAACTAGGAGCCCAAGTAGGATTCCTCCTAATTGGGCGCACCTAGGGCCGGCCTCCTCCCCCTCCCTCATTTATATACGTGGGGGGCGCCTATAACACACATCAATTGTTCCAAGCCGTGTGCGGTGCCCCCTCAACAGTTTACGACTCCGGTCATGTTCACGTAGTGCTTAGGCGAAGCCCTGCGCAGATCACTTCACCATCACCGTCACCATGCCGTTGTGCTGATGGAACTCTCCCTCGACACTTTGCTGGATCAAGAGTTCGAGGGACATCATCGAGCTGAACGTGTCCAGAACTCGGAGGTGTCGTACGTTCGGCGCTTGATCGGTCGGAACAAGAAGAAGTATGACTACATCAACCACATTGACAAACGCTTCCGCTTTGGGTCTATGAGGGTACATGGACACACTCTCCCCTTCTCGTTGCTATGCATCTCCTAGATATATCTTGCGTGAGCGTAGGATTTTTTTTGAAATTGCATGTTACATTCCCCTACAGTGGCATCTGAGCCAGGTATGCGTAGATGATATGCGCGAGTAGAACACAAAGAGTTGTGGGTGGTGATCGTCATACTGCTTACCACCAATGTCTTATTTTGATTCGGCGGTATTGTTGGATGAAGTGGCCCGGACCAACCTTACATGACCACGTTCATGAGACCGGTTCCACTGGCAGACATGCAACTAGTTTTGCATACAGGTGGCTGGCGGGTGTCTGCTCTCCAACTTTAGTTGAATCGAATTTGACTGCGGATGGTCCTTGTTGAAGGTTAGAACAAGAAACTTGATAAATCACCATTGTGGTTTTGTGCTGTAGTTAGGTAAGAACGGTTCTTGCTAGAATCCCATAGCAGCCACGTAAAACTTGCAACAACAAAGTAGAGGACGTCTAACTTGTTTTTGCAGGGCATGTTGTGATGTGATATGGGCAAGACATGATGTGATATATGTTATTGTTGGGGAACGTAGTAATTTCAAAATTTTCCTACGCACACGCAAGATCATGGTGATGCAAAGCAACGAGAGGGGAGAGTGTCATCCATGTACCCTCGTAGACCGTAAGCGGAAGCGTCATGACAATGTGGTTGATGTAGTCGTACGTCTTCATGATCGACTGATCCAAGTACCGAACGTACGACACCTCCGCGATCTGCACACGTTCAGCTCGGTGATGTACCACGAACTCATGATCCAGTAGAGCTTCGACGGGGAGTTCCATCAGCACAACGGCGTGATGACGATGTTGATGAAGCTACCGATGCAGGGCTTCGCCTAAGCACCGCTGCGATATGACCGAGGTGGATTATGGTGGAGGGCTGCACCGCACACGGCTAAAGATCAATGATAAACTTGTGTGTCTCCATGGGGTTCCCCCTCCCCCGTATATAAAGGAGTAGAGGAGGGGGAGGCCGCCGGCCAGGAGGAGGGCGCGCCAAGGGGAGTCCTACTCCCACCGGGAGTAGGATTCCCCCCCCCCCCTTCCAAGTTGGAGTAGGAGAGGTAGGAAAGAGGAGGGAGAGAAGAAGGAAAGAGGGGCCGACCCCCTCACCCAATTCGGATTGGGCTTGGGGGGGATCCTAGGCTTCCTCCTCCTCTATTCCACTAAGGCCAAATAAGGCCCATACACTTACCGGGGGGTTCCGGTAACCTCCCGGTACTCTGGTAAAATCCCGATTAAACCTGGAACCATTCTGAAGTCCAAATATAGTCATACAATATATCGATCTTTATGTCTCAACCATTTCGAGACTCCTCGTCATGTCTGTGATCATATCCGGGACACTGAACTATCTTCGGTACATCAAAACACATAAACTCATAATACCGATCATCACCGAACGTTAAGCGTGCAGACCCTACGGGTTCGAGAACTATGTAGACATGACCGAGACACGTCTCCGGTAAATAACCAATAGCGGAACCTGGATGCTCATATTGGCTCCTACATATTCTACGAAGATCTTTATTGGTCAAACTGCATAACAACAAACGTTGTACCCTTTGTCACCGGTATGTTACTTGCCCAAGATTCAATCGTCGGTATCTCAATACCTAGCTCAATCTCGTTACTGGCAAGTCTCTTTACTCGTTCTATAATGCACTATCCTACAACTAACTCATTAGTCACATAGCTTGCAAGGCTTATGGTGATGTGCATTACCGAGAGGGCCTGGAGATACCTCTCTGACAATCGGAGTGACAAATCCTAATCTTGATCTATGCCAACTCAACAAGTACCATCAGAAACACCTATAGAGCACCTTTATAATCACCCAGTTACGTTGTGACGTTTGGTATCACACAAAGTGTTCCTCCGGTAATCGGGAGTTGCATATTCTCATAGTCATAGGAACATGTATAAGTCATGAAGAAAGCAATAGCAGTAAACTAAAACAATCAAGTGCTAAGCTAACAGAATGGGTCAAGTCAATCACAACATTCTTCTAATGATGTGATCCCGTTTATCAAATGAAAACTCATGTCTATGGTTAGGAAACCTTAACCATCTTTGATTAACGAGCTAGTCAAGTAGAGGCATACTAGTGACACTTTATTGTCTATGTATTCACACATGTATTATGTTCCCGGTTAATACAATTCTAGCATGATAATAAGCATTTATCATGAAATAAGGAAATAAATAATAACTTTATTATTGCCTCTAGGGCATATTTCCTTCAGTCACCCACTTGCACTAGAGTCAATAATCTAGATTACATAGTAATGATTCTAACACCCATGGAGTCTTGGTGCTGATCATGTTTTTCTCGTGAGAGAGGCTTAGTCAAAAGGTCTGTAACATTCAGATCTGTATGTATCTTGCTAATCTCTATGTCTCCCACCTGGAGTTGGTCACGGATAGAATTGAAGTGTCTCTTGATGTGCTTGGTTCTTTTGTGAAATCTAGATTCCTTTGCCAAGGCAATTGCACCAGTATTGTCACAAACGATTTTCATTGGACCCAATGTACTAGGTATGACACCTAGATCGGATATGAACTCCTTCATCCAGACTCCTTCATTTGTTGCTTTTGAAGCAGTTATGTACTCTGCTTCACACGTAGATCCCGCCACGACGCTTTGTTTAGAACTGCACCAATTGACAGCTCGACCATTCAATATAAACACGTATCCGGTTTGCGATTTAGAATCATCCGAATCGGTGTCACAGCTTGCATCGACGTAACCATTTACGACGAGCTCTTTGTCACCTCCATAGAGGAGAAACACATCCTTAGTCCTTTTTAGGTATTTCAGGATATTCTTGACCGTTGTCTAGTGATCCACTCCTGGATTACTTTGGTACCTCCCTACTAAACTAATAGCAAGGCACACATCAGGTCTGGAACACAGCATTGCATACATGATAGAGCCTATGGTTGAAGCATAGGGAACATTTTTCATTTTCTCTATCTTCTGCAGTGGTCGGGCATTGAGTCTGACTCAACTTCACACCTTGTAACACAGGCAAGAACCCTTTCTTTGCTTGATCCATTTTGAACTTTTTCAAAACTTTGTCAAGGTATGTGCTTTGTGAAAGTCCAATTAAACATCTTGATCTATCTCTATAGATCTTGATGCCCAATATGTAAGCAACTTCACTGTGGTCTTTCATTGAAAAACTCTTATTCAAGTATCCTTTTATGCTATCCAGAAATTCTATATCATTTCCAATCAACAATATGCCATCCACATATAGTATTATAAATGCTACAGAGCTCCCATTCACTTTCTTGTAAATACAGGCTTCTCCAAAAGTCTGTATAAAACCATATGCTTTGATCACACTATCAAAACTTTTATTCCAACTCCGAGAGGTTTGCACCAGTCCATAAATGGATCGCTGGAGCTTGCACACTTTGTTAGCACCTTTCGGATAGACAAAACCTTCTAGTTGCATCATATACAACTCTTCTTCCAGAAATCCATTCAGGAATGCAGTTTTGACATCCATTTGCAAAATTTCATAATCATAAAATGCGGCAATTGCTAACATGCTTCGGACAGACTTAAGCATCGCTACAGGTGAGAAAGTCTTATCATAGTCAACCCCTTGAACTTGTCGAAAACCTTTCGCAACAACTCGAGCTTTATAGACAGTAACATTACCGTCAGCGTCAGTCTTCTTCTTGAAGATCCATTTATTCTCAATGGCTTACTGATCATCGTGCAAGTCAACCAAAGTCCACACTTTGTTCTCATACATGGATCCCATCTCAGATTTCATGGCCTCAAGCCATTTTGCGGAATCTGGGCTCATCATCGCTTCCTCATAGTTCGTAGGTTTGCCATGGTCAAGTAACATGACCTCCAGAATAGGATTACCGTACCACTCTGGTGTGGATCTTACTCTGGTTGACCTACGAGGTTTGGTAGTAACTTGATCTAAAGTTTCATGATCAATATCATTAACTTCCTCACTAATCGGTGTAGGCATCACAGGAACCGGTTTCTATGATGAACTACTTTCCATTAAGGGAGCGGGTACAGTTACCTCATCAAGTTCTACTTTCCTCCCACTCACTTCTTTCGAGAGAAACTCCTTCTCTAGAAAGGATCCATTCTTAGCAACAAATGTTTTTGCCTTCGGATCTGTGATAGAAGGTGTACCCAACAGTCTCCTTCGAGTATCCTATGAAGGCGCATTTCTCAGATTTGGGTTCGAGCTTATCAGGTTAAAGCTTTTTCACATAAGCACCGCAGCCCCAAACTTTAAGAAACGACAACTTTTTTTTCTTGCCAAACCATAATTCATAAGGTGCCGTCTCAATGGATTTTGATGGTGCCCTATTTAACATGAATGCAGCCGTCTCTAAAGCATAACCCCAAAATGATAGCGGTAAAACAGTAAGAGACATCATAGATCGCACCATGTCTAATAAAGTACAATTACGACATTTGGACACACCATTACGTTGTGGTGTTCCGGGTGGCGTGAGTTGCGAAACTATTCCGCATTGTTTCAAATGTAGACCAAACTTGTAACTCAAATATTCTCCTCCACAATCAGATTGTAGAAACTTTATTTTCTTGTTACGATGATTTTCCACTTGACTCTAAAATTCTTTGAACTTTTCAAATGTTTCAGACTTATGTTTCATTAAGTAGATATACCCATATCTTCTTAAATCATCTGTGAAGGTGAGAAAATAACGATACCCGCCGCGAGCCTCAATATTCATTGGACCATACACATCAGTATGTATGATTTCCAACAAATCTGTTGCTCGCTCCATTGTTCCGGAGAACGGTGTTTTGGTCATCTTGCCCATAAGGCATGGTTCGCAAGTACCAAGTGATTCATAATCAAGTGATTCCAGAAGTCCATCAGTATGGAGTTTCTTCATGCGCTTTACACCAATATGACCTAAACGGTAGTGCCACAGATAAGTTGCACTATCATTATCAACTCTGCATCTTTTGGCTTCAACATTATGAATATGTGTATCACTACTATCGAGATTTAATAAAAATAGACCACTCTTCAAGGGTGCATGACCATAAAAGATATTACTCACATAAATAGAACAACCATTATTCTCAGATTTAAATGAATAACCATCTCGCATCAAACAAGATCCAGATATAATGTTCATGCTTAACGCTGGCACCAAATAACAATTATTCAGGTCTAAAACTAATCCCGAAGGTAGATGTAAAGGTAGCGTGCCGACTGCGATCACATCGACTTTGGAACCATTTCCCATGCGCATCGTCACCTCGTCCTTAGCCAATCTTTGCTTAATCCATAGTCCCTGTTTCGAGTTGCAAATATTAGCAAAAGAACCAGTATCAAATACCCAGGTGCTACTGCGAGCTCTAGTAAGGTACACATCAGTAACATGTATATCACATATACCTTTGTTCACCTTGCCATCCTTCTTATCTGCCAAATACTTGGGGTAGTTCCGCTTCCAGTGTCCAGTCTGCTTGCAGTAGAAGCACTCACTCTCAGGCTTAGGACCAGATTTGGGTTTCTTCTCTTGAGCAGCAACTTGTTTGCTGTTCTTCTTGAAGTCCCCCCCCCTTCTTCCCTTTACCCTTTTTCTTGAAACTGGTGGTCTCATTGACCATCAACACTTGATGCTCCTTCTTGATATCTACCTCCGCAGCCTTTAGCATTGCGAAGAGCTCGGGAATAGTCTTGTCCATCCCTCGCATATTATATTTCATCACGAAGCTCTTGTAGCTTGGTGGCAGTGATTGAAGAATTCTGTCAATGACACTATCATTAGGAAGATTAACTCCCAGTTGAATCAAGTGATTATTATACCCAGACATTTTGAGTATATGTTCACTGACAGAACTATTCTCCTCCATCTTACAGCTATAGAACTTATTGGAGACTTCATATCTCTCAATCCGGGCATTTTCTTGAAATATTAACTTCAACTCCTGGAACATCTCATATGCTCCATGACATTCAAAACATCGTTGAAGTCCCGGTTCTAAGCCGTAAAGCATGGCACACTGAACTATCGAGTAGTCATCAGCTTTGCTCTGTCAGGCATTCTTAACATCATCATTTGCATCTGCAGCAGGCCTGGCACCCAGTGGTGCTTCTAGGATGTAATTCTTCTGTGCAACAATGAGGATAATCCTTAAGTTACGAACCCAGTCCGTTTAATTGCTACCGTCATCTTTCAACTTAAGTTTCTCAAGGAACGCATTAAAATTCAACGGAACAACAGCACGCACCATCTATCTACAATAACATAGACAAGCAATGTACTATCAGGTACTAAGTTCATGATAAATTTAAGTTCAATTAATCATATTACTTAAGAACTCCCACTTAGATAGACATCCCTCTAATCATCTAAGTGATCACGTGATCCAAATCAACTAAACCAAAACCGATCATCACGTGAGATGGAGTAGTTTTCAATGGTGAACATCACTATGTTGATCATATCTACTATATGATTCACGTTCGACCTTTCGGTCTCAGTGTTTCGAGGCCATATTTTTTATATGCTAGGCTCGTCAAGTTTAACCTGAGTATTTCTGCGTGTGCAAAACTGGCTTGCACCCATTGTATGTGAACGTTGAGCTTATCACACCCGATCATCATGTGGTGTCTCAGCACGACGAACTTTGGCAACGGTGCATACTTAGGGAGAACACTTATACGTTGAAATTTACTGAGAGATCATCTTATAATGCTACCGTCAATCAAAGCAAAATAAGATGCATAAAAGATAAACATCACATGCAATCAATATAAGTGATATGATATGGCCATCATCATCTTGTGACTTTGATCTCCATCTTCAAAGCACCGTCATGATCACCGTCGTCACCAGCGCAACACCTTGATCTTCATTGTAGTATCGTTGTCGTCTCACCAACTATTGCTTCTACGACTATCGCTGCCGCTTAGTGATAAAGTAAAGCAATTACAGGGTGATTGCATTGCATACAATAAAGCGACAACCATATGGCTCCTGCCAGTTGCTGATAACTCTATTACAAAACATGATCATCTCATACAATAAAATTTAGCATCATGTCTTGACCATATCACATCACAACATCCCAGAAAAAACAAGTTAGACGTCCTCTACTTTGTTGTTGCAAGTTTTACGTGCCTGCTATGGGTTGAGCAAGAACCGTTCTTACCTACGCATCAAAACCACAATGATATTTCGTCAAGTTAGTGTTGTTTTAACCTTCTCAAGGGCCGGGCATAGCCACACTCGGTTCAACTAAATTTGGAGAAATTGACACCCGCCAGCCACCTATGTGCAAAGCACATCGGTAGAGCCAGTCTCGCGTAAGCGTACACGTAATGTCGGTCCGGGCCGCTTCATCCAACAATACCGCCGAACCAAAGTATGACATGCTGGTAAGGAGTATGACTTGTATCGCCCACAACTCACTTGTGTTCTACTCGTGCATATAACGTCTACGCATAAACCTGGCTCTAATACCACTGTTGGGGAACATAGTAATTTCAACATTTTCCTACGCACACGCAAGATCATGGTGATGCATAGCAACAAGAGGGGATAGTGTCGTCCATGTACCCTCGTAGACTGTAAGCGAAAGCGTTATGATAACGCGGTTGATGTAGTTGTATGTCTTCACGGTCGGCCGATCCAAGTACCGAACGTACGGCACCTCCGCGATCTGCACACGTTCAGCTCGGTGACGTCCCACGAACTCACGATCTAGTAGAGCTTCGAGGGAGAGTTCCGTCAGCACGACAGCGTGATGACGGTGTTGATGAAGCTACCGACATAGGGCTTCGCCTAAGCACCACTATGATAGGACCGAGGTGGATTATGGTGGAGGGGGGCACTGCACACGGCAAAAGATCAATGATCAACTTGTGTGTCTCCATGGGGTGCCCCCTCCCCCGTATATAAAGGAGTAGAGGAGGGGGGCCGCCGGACAGGAGGAGGGCGCGCCAAGGGGAGTCCTACTCCTATCGGGAGTAGGATTCCCCCCCTTACAAGTTGGAGTAGGAGAGGTAGGAAAGAGGAGGGAGAGAAGAAGGAAAGGGGGGCCGACCCCCTCACCCAATTCGAATTGGGCTTGGGGGGAGACTCCTAGGCTTCCTCCTCCTTTATTCCACTAAGGCCCAATAAGGCCCATGCACTTATCGGGGGGGGGGGGTCCGGTAACCTCCCAATTTCACCCGGAACCACTCCAAAGTCCAAATATAGTCATCCAATATATCGGTCTTTATGTCTCGACCATTTCGAGACTCCTTGGCATGTCCGTGATCATATCCGGAACTCCGAACTATCTTCGGTACATCAAAACACATAAACTCATAATACCGATCGTCACCAAACATTAAGCGTGCGGACCCTACGGGTTCGAGAACTATGTAGACATGACAGAGACACGTCTCCGGTAAATAACCAATAGCTGAACCTAGATGCTCATATTGGCTCCTACATATTCTACAAAGATCATTATCGGTCAAACCGCATAACAACATACGTTGTTCCCTTTGTCATCGGTATGTTACTTGTCCGAGATTCGATCGTCAGTATCTCAATACCTAGCTCAATCTCGTTACCGTCAAGTCTCTTTACTCATTCTGTAATGCACTATCCCGCAACTAACTCATTAGTCACATTGCTTGCAAGGCTTATGGTTCATTACTGAGAGGGCCCAAAGATACCTCTCCGACAATCGGAGTGATAAATTCTAATCTCGATCTATGCCAACTCAACAAGTACCATCGGAAACACTTGTAGAGCACCTTTATAATCACCCAGTTATGTTGTGATGTTTGGTAACACACAAAGTGTTCCTCCAGTAACCGGGAGTTGCATAATCTCATAGTCATAGGAAAATGTATAAGTCATGAAGAAAGCAATATCAGTAAACTAAAACGATCCAGTGCTAAGCTAATATAATGGGTCAAGTCAATCACATCATTCTCCTAATGATGTGATCCCATTTGTCAAATGACAACTCATGTCTATGGTTAGGAAACCTTAACCAACTTTGATTAACGAGCTAGTCAAGTAGAGGCATACTAGTGATACTTTATTGTCTATGTATTCACACATGTATTATGTTTCCGGTTAATACAATTCTAGCATGAATAATAAACATTTATCATGAAATAAGGAAATAAATAATAACTTTATTATTTCCTCTAGGGCATATTTCCTTCAGTTATTGTATGAGATGATCATGTTTTGTAAAAGTTATCGGCAACTGGCAGGATCCTTATGGTTGTCGCTTTATTGTATGAAATGCAAACGCCATGTAATTGCTTTACTTTATTAGTAAGCGGTAGCAATAGTTGTAGAAGCAATAGTTGGCGAGATGACCACGACTCTACGATGGAGATCAAGGTGTCGAGCCGGTGACGATGGAGATCATGACGTTGCTTTGGAGTTGGAGATCAAAAGCACAAGATGATGATGGCCATATTATATCACATATTTTGATTGCATGTGATGTTTATCTTCGATGCATCTTATTTTTCTTAGTATGGCGGTAGCATTATAAGATGATCCCTCACTAAAATTTCAAGGTATAAGTGTTCTACCTGAGTATGCACTATTGGGACAGTTCGTCGTGTCGAGACACCACGTGATGACCGGGTGTGATAAGCTCTACGTTCACATACAATGGGTGCAATATAGTTTTGCACATGCAGAATACTCGGGTTAAACTTGACGAGCCTAGCATGTACAGACATGGCCTTAGAACACTGGAGACCGAAAGGTCAAATCTGAATCATATAGTAGATATGATCAACATAGAGATGTTCACCATTGAAAACTACTCCATCTCACGTGATGTTCAGACATGGTTTAGTTGATATGAATCACGTGATCATTTAGATGACTCGAGGGATGTCTATCTAAGTGGGAGTTCTTAAGTAATATGATTAATTGAACTTAATTTATCATGAACTTAGTCCTGATAGTTTTTGCATATCTATGTTGTAGATCAATGGCCCATGCTACCATTCCCTTGAACTTTAATGCTTTCCTAGAGAAAGCTAAGTTGAAATATGATGGTAGCAACTACATGGACTGGGTCAGTAACTTGAGGATTATCCTCATTGCTGCACAGAAGAATTATGTCCTTGATGCACTGCTAGGTGACAAGCCCCCTCCCGCTAATGTAGACACTTTGGACATCTGGTAGACGTGGTCTAATGACTACTCTATGGTTCAGTGTGCCAAGCTTTACGTCTTAGAATTGGGACTTCAAAGACGTTTTGAATGTCATGGACCATATGAGATGTTCCAAGAGTTGAAGTTAATATTTCAAGCAAATGCCCGAGTTGAGAGATATGAAGTCTCCAACAAGTTCTATAATTGCAACATGGAGGAGAACAGTTTTTTTAGTGAACACATACTCAGAATGTCTGGGTATCATAACCACTTGACTCATCTGGGAGTTAATCTACCAGATGATAGTGTTATTGACAGGGTTCTTCAATCACTGCCACCAAGCTACAAAGGCTTCATGATGAACTATAATATGCAAGGGATGGATAAGACAATTCTCGAGCTCTTCGATATGATCAAAGCTACGGAGGTAGCAATCAAGAAAGAGCATTAAGTGTTGATGGTTAACAAGACCACTAGTTTCACGAAAAAGGGTAGGGGAAAGAAGGGAAACTTCAAGAAGAATGGCAAGCAAGTTGTAACTCCCGGGAAGAAGCCAAAGCCTGGACCCAAGCTTGAAGCTGAGTGCTTCTACTGCAAAGGGACTGGTCACTGGAAGCAGAAATGCCCCAAGTATTTGGCAGATAAGAAGGATGGCAAAATGAAGAAAGGTATATTTTATATGCATGTTATTGATGTGCACCTTACTAATTCTCATAGTAGCACATGGGTATTTGATACTGGTTATGTTGCTCATATTTGCAACTCGAAACAGGGGCTACGGATTAAATGAAGATTGGCTAAGGATGAGGTGACGATGCACGTCAGGAATGGTTCCAAGGTCGATGTCATCACCGTCAGCACGCTACCTCTACATCTACCTTCGGGATTAGTTTTAGACCTGAATAATTGTTATTTGCTGTCGGCGTTGAGCATGAACATTATATCTGGATCTTGTTTGATGCGAGACGGTTATTCATTTAAATCAGAGAATAATGGTTGTTCTATTTACATGAGTAATATCTCTTATGGTCATGCACCCTTGAATAGTGGACTATTTTTGTTGAATCTCGATAGGGGTGATACACATGTTCATAATATTGATGCCAAAAGATGCAAAGTTGATAATTTGGTAGTGCAACATATTTGGGGCACTAACGTTTAGGTCATATTGGTGTAAAGCGAATGAAGAAACTCCATGTGGATGGACTTTAGGAATCACTTGATTATGAATCATTTGATGCTTGCGAACCATGCCTCATGGGAAAGATGACTAAGACTCTGTTCTCCAGAACAATGGAGCGAGCCACTGACTTATTGGAAATAATACATACTGATGTATGTGGTCCAATGAGTGTTGAGGTTCGCGGCGGTTATCGTTATTTTCTAACCTTCACAGATGATTTGAGCAGATATGGGTATATCTACTTAATGAAACACAAGTCCGAAACATTTGAAAAGTTCAAAAATTTCAGAGTGAAGTTGAGAATCATCGTAACAAGAAAATAAAGTTTCTACATGCTGATCGCGGAGGCGAATATTTGAGTTACGAGTTTGGCCTTCATTTAAAGAAATGTGGAATAGTTTCAAAACTCACGCCACCTGGAACACCACAGCGTAATGGTGTGTCAGAACATCGTAACCGTACTTTTTTGGATATGGTACGATCTATGATGTATCTTATGGATTTACCACTATCGTGTTGGGATTATGCATTAGAGACAGCTACATTCATGTTAAATAGGGTGCCATCTAAATCCGTTGAGACGACACTGTATGAACTATGGTTTGGCAAGAAACCTAAGCTGTCATTTCTTAAAGTTTGGGGTTCTGATGCTTATGTGAAAAAGCTTCAGACTGATAAGCTCGAATCCAAATCGGACAAGTGCATCTTCATAGGATACCCGAAAGAAATTGTTGGGTAAACCTTCTATCACAGATCCAAAGGCAAAATCTTTGTTGCTAAGAATGGATCCTTTCTAGAGAAGGAGTTTCTCTCAGAAGAAGTGAGTGGGAGGAATGTAGAACTTGATGAGGTAATTGTACCTTCTCTCGAAGTGGAAAGTAGCTCATCACAGAAAATCGTTCTTGTGATGCCTACACCAACTAGAGAGGAAGCTAATGATAATGATCATGAAACTTTAGATCAAGTTACTATCGAACCTCGTAGGTCAATCAGAGTACATCCCGCACCAGAGTGGTACGGTAGTCTGATACGTCTCCAACGTATCTATAATTTTTGATTGTTCCATGCTGTCATATTATCATTCTTGGATGTTTTAAAATCATTTTATAGTCATTTCATATCATTTTTTGGTACTAACCTATTGACATAGTGCCCAGTGCCAGTTGTTGTTTTTTGCATGTTTTTTACATCGCAGGAAATCAATATCAAACGGAGTACAAAAGCAGCGAAACTTCTTGAGGATTTTTTTGGCCAAAAGACATCCAGTGGGCCAAGGAAGCACCTGGGGGTGCCTCGAGGGGAGCAGCACCCACCAGGGCGCGCCAGGAGGCCTAGGCGCGCCCTAGTGGGTTGTGCCCACCTCAGGTGCCCCCTGAACCACTTCTTTGCACTATAAATACCCCCAATATTCCAGAAACTCTAGGGGAGTCGACGAAAATCAATTCCAGCCGCGGCAGAGTCCAGAACCACCATATCCAATCTAGACACCATCACGGAGGGGTTCACCACTTCCATTGGTGCCTCTCTGATGATGCGTGAGTAGTTCTTTGTAGACCTACAGGTCTGTAGTTAGTAGCTAGATGGCTTCCTCTCTCTCTCTTGATTATCAATACAATGGTCTCTTGGAGATCCATAAGATGTAAGCCTTTTTGCGGTGTGTTTGTTCGGATCCGATGAACTTTGACTTTATGATCAGATCTATGTTTTTATCCATGAAAGTTATTTGAGTCTTCTTTGTATCTTATATGCATGATTGCTTATAGCCTCGTATTTCTTCTCCGACATTTGGGTTTTGTCTGGCCAACTTGATCTATTTATCTTGCAATGGGAAGAGGTGCTTTGTAGTGGGTTCGACCTTACGGTGCTTGATCCCAGTGATAGAAGGGGAAACAACACGTATGTATCGTTGCTACTAAGGATAAAATGATGGGGTCTATCTCTATGTAGATAGATCTTGTCTACATCATGTCATTGTTCTTATTGCATTACTCCGTTTCTCCATGAACTTAATAGACTAGATGGATGCTGGATAGCGGTCGATGTGTGGAGTAATAGTAGTAGATGCAGGCAGGAGTCGGTCTACTAATCTTGGACGTGATGCCTATATAATGATCATTGCCTGGATATCATCATGATTATTTGAAGTTCTATCAATTGCCCAACAGTAATTGTTTTCTCATCGTTTGCTATTTTTCTCGAGAGAAGCCACTAGTGAAATCCACGGGCCCCAGGTCTCTTTTCATCATATTTTCCTTTGCGATCTACTTTCCTTTGCATTTATTTTCAGATCTATTAGACCAAAAATACAAAAATACCTTGCTGCAATTTATTTGTTCCGTGATCTATTTATCCTATCTACCACTTTTACCTCACGTTATTTGCCTATCTTGAGGCGTCGTACCAGAAAGGGATTGCCAACCCCTTTAACATGTCGGGTTGTGAGTATTTGTTATTTGTGTGCAGGTGCTGTTTAGAGGAGGTTCTCCTACTGGTTTGATAACCTTGATCTCATCACTGAGGGAAATACCTACCGTCACTATATTGCATCATCCCTTCCTCTTAGGGGAAATACCGACGTAGTTCTAGCAGACATCAAAAGGAATTTCTATCACTGTTGTCGGGGAGGATCTTCAACATCAACCAGGTTACTAATCAAAAATCTCATCTCCTCGCAATTTACATTATGTGACATTTGCCTCTCGTTTTCCTCTCCCCCACTTTACAAAAAATGCCATTTTATTCGCCCTTTTTCCATTCATCTTTTCATTTTCCCTTTATGTTTTACTTGGCTTGTTTACTTGCTTGCTTGGCATAATTGTGTGTTTATTGAAAATCAAGAACAAAAAAGTTTATGGATCCTCATCCACTTGCTAATCTTTTTAAGACATCCAATTATGATGAACCAATTGCTAGTGAGTTATGTGCACTAGATTATCTTTATGAGGCTTTGCTTGAAATTCGTGAATCTGAAAATTGTGATGAAGTGTTGAAAGAAGAAAATTATGAAGTGATTCACGATAGCTCCTTGAATGAAAAGCATGATTGAAATGATGTTATTATAAATTCTATTGTTGTCAATTGTGTCAATGATATGCAAAACCCTAAGCTTGGGGATGCTAATTTTACTATGTCTACTACATGTTGCAATGATCATGATTGGGTGATTCTTCTTATGATCTTGAAAATTTATTTAAGTCCCATGAAGAATATGAGATTGAAAACAATGTTTTCAATAATATTAAAAGTGGGTTTGGAAGAGTGTCAACTTTAGATCCCACATATTTGGAGAATGTTCAATCTTATGAAATTTTTGATAAAGGTGGGTTTGGAGAGGTCATGACTTTAGTTAATGTTAATCCAACTATTTTGGAAGAGTGTCAATTTTGCATGCATGTGGATCGTGTTGAGAATATGTTATGTGATAGCTATTTTGTTGAATTTGCTTATGATCCTACATGTAATTATTATGAGAGAGGAAAATATGGTTGTAGACATTTTCATGTTACTAAATTACCTTTCTTCATGTCGAGATTGCTATCGTCTCTTTCTTTTTCCTTGCATATGCTAGTTTTTGCTTGCCTTGATAAATTGTTTGCTTATAAAACCTATGCATAGGAATTATGTTAGACTTATATGTTTTTGTCACATGTTTTATGATGCTCTCTTCATGCTACAATTCTTCTCTTTTATGTGAGCATCATTGAAATCTCAATGCCTAGCTAAAAGGCTTTAAAGAAAAGCGCTTGTTGGGAGATAACCCAATATTTTTCCTTGATGTTTTACAATAAATAAATCATCTATCCTCTGGTTAGATGTATTTTTGTGGTTTAAATTAGTGTTTGTGCCAAGCAAGGCCTTTGGGAAGATTTGGGTGAAAGTTGATTTGATCTTGCTGAAAAACAGAAACTTTTAAACTCACGAGATTATTTTTCGTTTTTAACAGAAGAGTTCTTTTGAGTGGGTTCTTTTTGCAGAAGATTAATGGACAAATTCCTCACGTCAAAAAAATTATTTAGGAGTTTTTGGAGTTACATAAGTATTGGAAATATTCAGATTTCACAGACTGTTCTGTTTTTGATAGATTATGTTTTCTTTGCGTTGTGTGCTTGTTTCGATGGTTCTATGGTTTTCTTTGATGACCTTTTGCCATAAAAAAGTTGAAATACAGTAGATATAATGCAAAAACAAAATAAGAATAGGTTTGCAACAGTACTTATAGTAGTGGTTTGCTTTCCTATACTAACGGGTCTCACAAAGGTTTTGTTTGAGTTTTGTGTGATTGAAATTTTCAAGTTTTGGGTGATCTTATGACGAATGAAGGAATAAGGATTAGAAAAAGGCTAAGCTTGGTTCTAACAACCATCGGTATTTTACTTGAAGCTATATTTTTATTCATCACATAATATGAGTTTTGCTTGGAGCGTCTTGTATGATATGAGTCTTTGCTTGTTTTGCTTTGTGTTTTAACTATTGAATCCTTGTTGGACACACCTTTTTGAGAGAGCCAAAAATTATGCTATGCTTGATCCAATGATTCACTTAAATTTTTAGAGACATGGATTTGCTATAGTGCTTCACTTATATCTTTTTGAGCACGGTGTGCTTTGTTAATTTTTTTAAAATTCTCTCTTGCTTCACTTAGATTATTTTGAGAGAAAGAAAAATTATGCTCATGATCTTCACTTATATTTGTTTGAGATTACCAAAAGCAACATATGAAAATAGTCCCAAAGTGATAGATATCCAAGGAGGATATAATAAAAACTTCCATTAAGATCATTGGACAAAATAAACTTGATTCTTAGTAATGGTTTTGAGATATGACGATATGATATGTGAGTCATGTTGATGAGTAATTGTGCTTTAGTAAGAATATTGATGTTAAGGTTTGTGATTCTCTATGCAAGCACAAAAGTCAATAGTTATGCAATGAAATTTATATCCAACTTATGATGCATTACTCGGTGTTACTTATGCTTAATGCTTAGGTATGAGATTTTTAGCTTTTTTGTTGATCGCTTGTCAATCTTTTTGCTAGCCTTCATTTTGCACTAAGTATGACCACTACTTGTGCATCCAAAACCCTTTAAAACAGTTTTGCCTTATGAGTCCACTATCCTACCTATATGTGGTATTTCCATGCCGTTCTAAGCAAATTTGCATGTGCCATCTCTAATTTTCAAAATAAATTTCTCTTTTGTATGCTCTACCGCTCGCGGGGCGGTTAAGGGTGACCAATATTTTCCATGCTAGATGTGTTATTCTCATGATGAGTGTTTATTCACTTGTCATTGTACGAGAGAACGGCAAAGGTATTACGGATGCCCAGTCCCGAAATGAATAATGGAGGGTAACTGTGGATTCGTCTAGCCATGGAAAGTGAAAGTAATGGTGTAAAAAGGAATAAACTTTATTTTCCGTTTGGTAACCGCCTATGATGTATCTAGCATGGAAAGTATTGAGATCTCCAAGTCGTTTTCATTGGTGGGAAAAGTATGCCTCTCAAAAATATTTTTTATCTCTCAATTTAAGCTTTGAGCTCTGGCATCTCTACGAATCCCTACTTCCCTCCGCGAAGGGCCTTTCTTTTACTTATGCAATTTTTATTTTGAATTTGAGTCTCCATCTTCTCTTATAAAGCACCAACTAAGGGGCGCTATGATCGTATTTGAGCATTGGGTGTAGCTAATATTCAAGTGTGTTTCATGAATGGATCAATGATTGAGCATAATGGGCTAGGGATAACATGCTTTAGTGTTGATATTTTGAAAGACATGGTTGCTTTTTGATATGCTTGAGTATTGAAGTCTTCATGTCAAAACTAGACTATTGCTTTGAATCATATAAAAGTTCATATGTCCATGATATAAAGAAAAGAAATGTGATGAACATGTTAGGTAGCATTCCACATAAAAAAATCTATTTTTATCATTTACGTACTCGAGGACGAGCAGGAATTAAGCTTGGGATGTTGATACGTCTCCAACGTATCTATAATTTTTTATTGTTCCATGTTGTTATATTATCATTCTTGTATGTTTTACGATCATTTTATAGTCATTTTTATATCATTTTTTGGTACTAACCTATTGACATAGTGCCCAGTGCCAGCTGTTCTTTTCTCCATGTTTTTTACATTGCAGGAAATCAATATTAGACGGATTCCAAAAGCAGCGAAACTTCTTGAGGATTATTTTTTGCCAGAAGACATCCAGTAGGCCAAGGAAGCACCTGGGGGTGCCTCGAGGGGAGCAGCACCCACCAAGGTGCACTAGAAGGCCCAGACGCGCCCTGGTGGGTTGTGCCCACCTCGGGTGCCCCCTGAACCGCCTCTTTGCTCTATAAATACCCCAATATTCCAGAAACCCTAAGGGAGTCGACGAAAATCAATTCCAGCCGCCGCAGAGTCCAGAACCACCAGATCCAATATAGAAACCATCACGGAGGGATTCACCACTTCCATTGGTGCCTCTCCGATGATGCGTGAGTAGTTCTTTGTAGACCTACGGGCCTGTAGTTAGTAGCTAGATGGCTTCCTCTCTCTCTCCCTTGATTATTAATACAATGGTCTCATATGATGTAAGCCTTTTTTTGATGTGTTTGTTGGGATCCGATGAACTTTGAGTTTATGACCAGATCTATGTTTTTATCCATGAAACTTATTTGAGTCTTCTTTGATCTCTTATATGCATGGTTGCTTATACACTAGTAGGGAAAACCTTATACACAGAATCTTAGCAGCAGCGCGGTTCAGGGGGAGGCGCTACTGCTAATTAGCAGCAGCGCGTGATAAAAACAAGCGCCACTACTACTAACTTAGCAGTAGCACGACTGGGCAGAACCACGCAGCTACTAAAATCGACTGACAGTTCCCGCCAACCTAGGTTTAGCAGTAGCGTGGTCTTTATAAGCGCGCCGCTGATAAAGTCATAGTAATAGCGCACTTTTTTTGGGACGCGCTACTGCTAATTGTCGCTATTTTTTAAACTGACCACATGGCGGGACCCACTTAGCAGTAGCGTGTGAGGTGTATGCGTGCTGCTGCTACATTAATAGCAGTAGCACAGTTTATGAGCATCGCTACTGCTAAGCTGCAGCATATACCACCTTTTTCCCTCACCCTCCCCCATCCTCTCTTCCTCACTTTCCCCTACCTCCCACCTCCTCTCTCCCTCACTTTGAATCTGTCCGCGTCCTGGATTCGGGGATATCCAGCCCTGCCTGCCTGCATTCCACCACGTGGCTCCATCGACGGCCTGGTACGGCCCAGCTTCAACACTAACACCGCAAGACCCTCGCGAGGGGCCAAGCCTCATGAGGTGGGCAACGCCAAGACCCCCGAAGGAATTGGCCTCCTCAGGAGGGCTCCTGAGGGGCGGAGAGTTCTATACAGGTTACCTCATGAGGATCAGCTGACGTGAGCCATGACAACCAAGGCCAGGCGGGCGCCAAGCGGGCGCAGAGCGCAGGTTTCCTCTTTGGTGCAAAGGAGGCAAGCCACAGGCGCGGAGTCCCGAGGAATTAGCCAAAGGTTTCCATTCTGGTGCAACGAGACCAAGACCGCCAGGACGGCAGGACGGAGGTCATCGACGACCCACCGCAGCGTCACGACCAGAGGCTTTTCGCAGGCGAAGACTACTTTTGTCAGGATAGACTGTACTACTTGTCCCCTTTCAAATCCGGCCGTTGTGGGATCCCTTCCCACTCATATTTGGGAAGAGGACTGTCGGTGTCAAAACCGGCGGATCTCGGGCAGGGGGTCCCGAACTGTGTGTTTAGGCGGATGGTAACAGGAGACAAGGGACACGATGTTTTTACCCAGGTTCGGGCCCTCTCAATGGAGGTAAAACCCTACTCCTGCTTGATTAATATTGATGATATGGGTAGTACAAGAGTAGATCTACCACGAGATCAGAGAGGCTAAACCCTAGAAGCTAGCCTATGGTATGATTGTTGTTCGTCCTACGGACTAAAACCCTCCGGTTTATATAGACACTAGAGAGGGCTAGGGTTACACAGAGTCAGTTACAATGGGAGGAGATCTACATATCCGTATCGCCAAGCTTGCCTTCCATGCCAAGGAATGTCCCATCCGGACACGGGACGAAGTCTTCAATCTTGTATCTTCATAGTCTAGGAGTCCGGCCAAAGGTTATAGTCCGGTCATCCGGACACCCCCTAATCCAGGACTCCCTGTGTAGCCCCTGAACCAGGCTTCAATGACGACGAGTCCGGCGCGCAGATTGTCTTCGGCATTGCAAGGCGGGTTCCTCCTCCGAATACTTCATAGAAGATTTTGAACACAAGCATAGTGTCCGGCTCTGCAAAATAAGTTCCACATACCACCGTAGAGAGAATAATATTTGTACAAATCTAATCAGCTGACGTATTCCGCAGCGTGACATCACCCCACGGCCAAGCCTTTATTCGAATCGTTTTACCGTCCCATCTCACCGCGTTTAGCGAGGCGGTTTCCTTGGCACGTCTTGTCAAAGCAGAGATCATGTCCCCTTATTCCGGGATTCTCATCAATACGGGCGCGGGTAACCCAACCGCGCCATTAATCACGATGCTTGGGAGATAAGCGAGTTTTACTAGGCTGGTGGGGGTACATAGTTTCCTCCGCCCATATAAGGGGATAAGGATCCACCCTTTCCATCTACGCCTTCTTCCTCCTTTGCTTATCCATCTCCGCGCACTCGAGATCCAGCGCCCAAGTCCGCACTTCCCACCTCGACCTTGTCCAGCCATGTCCGGAGCGGGAGGCGGGTCAAATGACGGAGGAGGGGCACATCAAAAAGTTGAGGAAGGCCGGATACTTGTCCAATGACATTGCGCACCGGCTTCTAGACGAGGGGCAGCTCATCCCCACCCCTAGGCCCCATGAGAGGGTAGTGTTCCTCCCCCATTTCCTCCGCGGACTGGGCTTCCCACTCCACCCGTTTGTCCTGGGGCTCATGTTCTACTACGGCCTGGATTTCCACGATCTAGCCCCGAACTTCATCCTCAACATCTCGATGTTTATCGTCATGTGCGAGGCCTTCCTCCGCATCAAGCCCCACTTCGGCTTATGGCTAAAGACCTTCAATGTCAAGCCGAAGGTAGTGGGCGTCCAGCAAGCGGAGTGCGGAGGCGCCATGTTGGGCAAGATGCCCAATGTCACATGGCTCAAGGGCTCCTTTGTGGAAATCATCAAAGGGTGGCAATCGGGGTGGTTCTACATCACCGAGCTGCGTGACCCTGAATGGGCAGCGGCCCCCGAATTCCAATCTGGCATCCCCACACGGCTCACCTCCTGGAAAGAGACGGGCCTGTCGTGGGGTAATTCGGAAGAGGTGACCGGACTCCAAACCTGCGTCCAAAACCTGGTGGACAAGAAGGTCAAACTTGTCAACGCAGTCCAGGTCATGCTCTTTCGCCAGATCCTCGCGTGTCAACGACGGGCCTTTTACTTGTGGGAGTTCGACCCGTCCCAGCACCAAACTTTGTCCAGGCTCTTCGGCACAATGCACGAGGATGCCTGGAAGTGCTGTCCAAGGGCGCCGAGGTTCCCCCGCCCATTACTGAGGATCGCGGATTCTGCACGAAGCGCCAAGCCAGCGCGGTAAGCTTGTTTTACCCTTTACAGGATGCCTGTTTTTCATAGTTTGACTCTATGCGGGAT
The DNA here is from genome assembly GCF_018294505.1 of Triticum aestivum. Lineage (NCBI taxonomy): Eukaryota > Viridiplantae > Streptophyta > Magnoliopsida > Poales > Poaceae > Triticum > Triticum aestivum. The sequence goes on along the minus strand of NC_057798.1, from coordinate 141,213,850 downwards.
CTAAGTTTCCGCTCCTTTGGCAGGACAGGAAGAAGACGTCCGGACAGATCTAATGTCCGGCTCCTTTTCCCGAAGGCCCAGCAGATGCATGCTTGACGAAGCTGCTGGTCCCAGCACCTCACGTGGTGCCGGAGAAGAAGGGCAAGAAGAAGTCCACGGGAACTAGAAAGAGTTCCCGGCGTCTGGTGGTATCGGATTCATCGCCTAATGACCCCGAAGCTCACTCCTCTGAAGATGAGGAGGAGGAGGAAGAAGCATCTCCCCCTCCAATGGGGGGAGGAAAGAAAAGGAAGGCCGCTCGAACTGGGGAGGCCAGAGGGTCCAAGAAGGGAAGGGCCCTTCTTCCGGACTACTCCACCAGCGCCGACAACGGCAGAGAGGAGTGGCCATCCAGGGCCAAGCCCCTGTCAAAATCGTAAGTATTCAGATACCAGAATAACTCATGGTGTTCCTTTACTGCAGAGTATCTTCTAACGCCGAACATTAATCATGCAGTCCGCCCAAGGCCCAGCTCGACGCTTCGTCGAGAGGATCCCTTGATTCGTCGGATGTGAATAGTCTTTCATTCCCGACCGCTACCTCCGCTCGCCCCACGGACGATGCCGGGGTGGAGTCCCAAAAGGGGACGATCCAGGAGGAGGTAGCCCCGGAGGCGCCGCAAGGCGACCTTCCGGATTTCAGGTGCAAAGGGGATAAAACCCCAAAGGGCTCTAAGTCCGTCCCTGGGCCGGACGCTGCACCGGAACCTTCAGTGGTTCCGGAGTCCGGCAGGCGGCCCCTTCGTAAGAAGGGCAAGCCTACGACACCGGTGACCTCCGTCCAACCGGAGGCACCGGATAATTTGCTGGAGGTGCTCAACGGCACCTCCATCGACGAGGAGCACCGCACTATTATGAGTGCGGTGATCCAGAAGGTTCAGTCCGCCAAGAATGGGCTGACAGAAGCCTATGCCAGCCTTCTAACAAGCGTCGAGGTATGTATTAAAGATATGTAAAAATATTACCGCATAGACAGTAGCCCCTGATTCTCAGTTTGGTGTTCGGAAAGAAAAGCCGGACTGAGGATCTAAAAACATATACGCAGGAGTCTAACATAAGTGTGTCAATATGGGAATGCAGGCTGCGCTGCTGACCTCTGCTGCACTGACTGCGGAGGTCGATGTATTGAAGCAGAGCCTCGAGCGGTCCAAGAACGAGCTCGGCCTTGCCAAGAAGCAGCTCGAGGACAAAGAAGGTAAGTAGTACCTTATGTAAGTATATAAAAATACCTGGTTGCAAATAATGATAGGACCAACGTGAGTATTACAGGGGCCACAACCGAGGTGGCGACCCTGAAGGAAGTTGTCGGTGTCAAAACCCGCGGATCTCGGGTAGGGGGTCCTGAACTGTGCATCTAGGCGGATGGTAACAGGAGACAAGGGACACGATGTTTTTACCCAGGTTCGGGCCCTCTCGATGGAGGTAAAACCCTACTCTTGCTTGATTAATATTGATGATATGGGTAGTATAAGAGTTGATCTACCACGAGATCAGAGAGGCTAAACCCTAGAAGCTAGCCTATGGTATGATTGTTGTTCGTCCTACGGACTAAAACTCTCCGGTTTCTATAGACACCGGAGAGGGCTAGGGTTACATAGAGTGGGTTACAATGGGAGGAGATCTTCATATCGAATCACCAAGCTTGCCTTCCATGCCAAGGAAAGTCCTATCTGGACACGGGATGAAGTCTTCAATCTTGTATCTTCATAATCCGGGAGTCCGGCCAAAGGTCATAGTCCGGCCATCCGAACACCCCCTAATCCAGGACCCCCTCAGTAGCCCCCGAACCAGGCTTCAATGACGATTAGTCCGGCACGCAAGTTTGTCTTCGGCATTGCAAGGCGGGTTCTTCTCCAAATTCCATGTACCTGTTGAATAGTGTCCGGCTACTGGTGCGTGTTGCTCTCCTCAGCTTCTGTGCCCAATAATGACCATCTTCCACGTGTTAAACGAATGCAAAAAGCCAGGGTTTTTTTCATTTACCCCCCCCCCTCAGTCGTGTTAATGAGCCACCCATAAAAGAGACGGGGATTTAGATCCAATTCACACCACCTTCCCTCCGCGAGTACTCATTAGAGCGCTTTCGCCAGAGATCCATTCCACCATGGCCGGTCGAAGCAGCTCCTCCTCTCGCCTCTCCAGCCCTCGGCCCGGAGATTGGGAGCGGTGTTCTGTCCCGCATAGCAAGCTAGTAATGCTTCAATCCAAGGGGCTCCTCCCCCCAGCATATATGGTCTCAGTTTGAGCCGGGATTGCCACCTATAGCGGCGGAGAGCAGGCGGAGAGCGTCCCCAATCCCTCTCAAGGGGAGCGGGTATGCCTAGTCCCTTATTTAATAAGAGGACTCGGATTTCCAATTCATCCGTTTCTCCAAGGGCTACTGGAGTTCTACGGCCTCCAGCTACACAACCTCACGCCTTCCTCCATTCTGCATGTTGCGGGCTTCGTGGCCCTTTGCGAGCTGTTTTTGGGCATCGAGGCCCATTTCGCGCTGTGGAAGAGGTTGTTCTGCCTTGTGCCCCACTCTCAGGAGGGGTCAATTTATAAAGTGGGCGGAGCTGAACTATGGCGCATCGCCGGGACCGGATATCTACCCGGTACCCCAAAGAAGGCGTCCGAGAACTGGCCTTCGGAATGGTTTTATATGGATGACGTCCCCCTGCCGGACCCTGTACGGGTCGGCCTTCCTGAGTTTAATAACGCTCCGCTGAAGAAACGCCTGAGCTGGCACCCACGAAACCCTCAGAGGGAAACTGATAGGGATGTCCTTTACCTGATGAGCCGGATAAGATTGTTGGCTCACTCTGGATTGACCATGATCGAAGTCATGGCCACATGCATTACGCGGGGGGTGCAGCCGCTTCGGTACAAAGGCCACCCCATGTGGGATTTCAATGGGGAGGACGACGCCACCCGGTGCGGTCGCCAGGGGCCGGATTCGGCCGCCACTCTAACGAAGATCTTATCCGCTTTGTACAAGGGAGAAGAAGAGGAATTCCTCCGTGTCAACCCACGGGGCGGATTCTCTATGTACAGTCCTCCAAGCTGGGTGAGCGAACACTTTCACTTGCCTACCCGCTTTCGAAATTCCCATAATTGAGTACTTAGTCTGGCAATGTTAAAGCAGGAGCTGCGCCAGACTGTGAAGGGGATAAACAGCCCTCCTCCACAGCCCGAGGACCCAGAACGGTCCCTCGATCCGGACTCCCAAGAGGACCCGGACTTACGTGTGGAGTTAATTGATGGGGTGTTTCATCAATTGAGTAAGGATAACACCTTAGTGGCCGTTACGGCCGACTATCCCGGACTACTTCTGGCCTCAAAGGTAACCGAGACCGAAGTCCCAGTACTTTCAAGAGGATCCATCCATGCTTTATTTTGATTGCCGTAAACCAATTGTGTTTCGCTTTGCAGGGGAAATCCTTGAGGCGGAGGGCCGAGCCCGCGGTGGGTAGCCAACAAGGGCCATTGAAGCCAGGCGGGCTAAAAAGAAGTGCGGAACAGATCGAGATCCGGCGCAACGGTACGGCGTGCAATTTTAACGCCTAGTGTTTATGCCCTCAAGTCACACTAACGCCCATGCTCTCCTTAGGAAGAAGAGCGCCTGCCGGACTATATCCACCGGCCAGGCTTCAAGGCTGGGTGCGAAAGCGGAGGCGAACACGGGGCGCGCACCGGACGCTCCTCCGACAGAGGACGCGGACGGGCTATCTGCTACTAATTCAGATGTGGAGAGTGCCGTGAACCACAGGCGTCGCCGGGCTGTTCTTCGTGACACATGTTTTTCCCAAGAGGCGTTGGACGCCTTTAATACGGGAGATGCATATCTCCGTGCCGCTCAAAATGGTCTAGCCAGAGCCACAGAGTAGTATGTGAAAGACATACGGGTGAGTAAATCTGATGGTTATATATGTCAGTAGCCCCCGAGACTTGAAACAGTTAAGATAACTGATTTAAGGATCATATGTTATGCAGGATCTTACAAAGAAGAATAGCAACTGTCCCAGGAGCTGGAGGAGTGCAAGGCCCAACTCGAGGCCGCACTGGCCGCTTCAGATAACGCCAAGGGGACCCCCTTAGGTAATATATGCCCCGGAAGATAATTATGTTGTGAAGTGCGGCATGTGTGCAATTCTGACAATAACAGTGCAGATGGGGCCGGAGTGAATCCGGACAAGCAGCAACTCCTGCGCCAATTAAAGGCCGGCGAGAGCGTGCTGACGAGGGTGAGGCAAGAGAAGAACAAGCTTCAAGAAACTAATACCCAGCTGGGCAAGGAACTAAAGGATGTTCGTGCTCAGCTGTCTGATTCCGTAAAGGAGAATCGGCGACTTCTACGCGGCATTTTTAGTAAGTGCTTGACCGAATCTTCGAAAAAAAGTTCGGCGAGGAAGTCGATTGACAAAGCTATGTCTGCAGATATGCTGACAAGTCGTCCTGCGGAGGAGATGCCCGGTTCAGCGGGGGACCTTCTTCCCGAGCTGTTGCAACTGCACGAACGAGTTCGGCAGGCGATGCAAGGCGTCGTCCAGGCTATGTGGCCGTCCCTCTCCATGCCCGAAGGCCTTGGAGAGCTTGCAGAGAAGCTGAAGGGAGTGCGGCAGCGCTTCCGGTTGTGGAAGATATCGGCCTGCCGTCAAGGTGCCAGGGAGGCCTGGGCCATGGTGAAGACTCGATACACGAAGGCTGACCCGAACCACATGGCCGAGGTCGGCCCTGTGGGGCCTGACGGAAAGGAGATCCCTGTCAGTTTTTTGTATGGCTAGGTAGAGTTGGCTGCCAAGTATTCTCAACAGGACTGCAAATTAGACAGCCTGTTGGATGGTATTGAAGAAGAATATACCGAGTCAAATTGACTATGTAATTTAAAATGACATGTAAAATGCCTTCTAGCCGGATTGTAGATCGTTTGTCATTGCGGACCTTTTTGCTTCGACCTCTGGACCCGATAGTCTGGAGTGTGTCCGAATACCCTCTCGGTTATTTAAGAACCGGGGCATGCATGCAGACCAGGCTTAGGGGTCATAAGTGCTTTAGCATACAAGTGCCCAACTAGTTATGTTATATTACATGGTTAGTAAGAAACATCTTCCAGGGAGAATAGTTCCGTTAGGGGTTCCTTTCCCTGGGAGGCATGCCCTAAAGTGCATGTCCGGACTGCAAGAAAAAAGCATAAAAGCATCTGGGGGCAGATAAATAAAACAAGAAAAATCATCTTTTCTTTCACCGACCGAATATTCCCTTAAGAACGCTAGCTTTCGGCTTCACCCAGTCTGAGGTACACATCCGGCTGACCCGGCAGTAACAATCGCAGAGGTGCTCCCTTTACCACCTAGCCGAACAAACGGGAACGTATGGGTAAGCACAGGAGCCAGGCAACCCAGCTTGGCCAAAACTTAAGTCATATCGATGCATATAATGGTGTATAAAAGGTTCATGCGGAAGTGTCGTACATGTTTTGGGCATGAGGCCCAAAGAAGCCCCCAGGTATAATGAGCGCGGGTGGCGCATCAAGTATGTGTGAACCACGCGCAGGCAAGCCCCTAAAGGCTTGGGAGAAAAAGGGAGGGAGAAGGAGAGAAATACCAGGCAGCTAATTTGAAAAAAGAAAATAATAAAAAAGGGATAGAGGAAGGAGACGAACACGGAGTCCGGCGCTAGGCGTAGAATCTTCGTAGGCGTTCCATGGGTTCGGCTCGAGTCGGTTGTCCGATGCGTTTCGCAGACGGTATGTTCCACCAGTCAGGAGTTGGTCGATTATGAAGGGACCCTCCCATTTGGGCTTCAGTTTGTCCTTTTTCTTGTCCGGCAGGCGTAGAACTAGTTCACCAACATTATAAGTTTTGGCCCATACTTCTCTGCTTTGATATCTTTGAGCCTGTTGTTGATAGAATGCGGAACGGGCTTTTGCCACGTCGCGCTCCTCCTCCAATGCATCCAAGCTGTCCTGCCGATCGAGCTCAGCTTCTCTTTCTTCGTACATCCGCACGCGAGGTGAGTCGTGAATTATGTCGCAGGGCAGGACTGCCTCTGCGCCGTATACCATAAAAAATGGTGTGAATCCGGTAGTGCGATTCGGCGTGGTCCGCAGCCCCCAGAGTACGGAGTCAAGCTCCTCTACCCAGTGCGTGTTAGATTCCTTGAGTGATCGCACTAGTCTGGGTTTGATGCCGCTCATGATGAGACCGTTGGCTCGCTCGACTTGACCATTAGTTTGTGGGTGATAGACTGAAGCGTAGTCGAGCTTAATGCCCATGTTTTTGCACCAGAGTTTAACTTTGTCGGCCGTAAAGTTTGTGCCATTGTTAGTGATGATGCTGTGGGGGACGCTGTAACGGTGTACAACCCCGGATATGAAGTCTATCACCGGTCCTGATTCTGCCGTCTTTACAGGCTTGGCCTCTATCCATTTGGTGAACTTATCCACCATGACCAGTAGGTATTTTTCCTTGTGGGTTCCTCCTTTAAGGGGTCCAACCATGTCAAGCCCCCAGACCGCAAAAGGCCAGGTTATTGGTATGGTTTGTAGGGAGGTAGGCGGCATGTGGCTTTCATTAGTGAATAATTGGCAAACGACGCATCGCTGGACTGAGTCCTGAGCGTCTGCCCGGGCCATCGGCCAATAAAATCCAGTACGGAAGGCCTTGCTTACAAGGGCTCGGGCCGCGGCGTGGTGCCCGCCGAGTCCGGAGTGAACTTCCGCCAGAAGGTTCCGCCCTTCCTCTTCGGAGATACACCTTTGAAGGACTCCGGTGGTGCTTTTCTTATAAAGCTCTCCTTCGTGGACTTTATAGGCTTTAGATCGCCGCACTATGCAGCGTGCCTCATTTTGGTCCTCGGGGAGTTCCTGCCTAGTTAAGTAGGCTAAGAATGGTTCTGTCCACGGGGCAATTACTGCCATTATTTTGTGGGCTGAGGGTGTGACTTCATTGATGGAGTCTTCCGTTGTGTCATGGTGTTCTGGGTCGGGTGATGCGGCCTGGTCTGGTTTGTTAATTCCAGATTCCCCTTCCCACTGTACGGATGGCTTGAATAACCTTTCCTGGAAAATGTTGGGGGGACTGCATCGCGCTTTGCGCCGACGCGTGCCAGGACGTCTGCTGCCTGATTATTTTCCCGGGCTATATGGTGGAATTCCAGCCCTTCGAACCGAGCTGGCATATTTAGGACGGCGTTGCGGTAAGCTTCCTTTTTCAGATCTTTGGCGTCAAAGTCTCCGTTTATTTGGGATATCGCGAGGTTCGAATCCCCACGCACCTCTAGGCGTTGAATGCCCATGGAGACTGCCATCCGGAGGCCATGTAGAAGGGCCTCATATTCGGCTGCATTGTTGGAGTCCGTATACATTATCTGGAGTACATATTGGACTGTATCTCCTGTTGGGGACGTCAGGACGACGCCAACCCCCAGACCTGCCACCATTTTGGAGCCGTCAAAGTGCATGGTCCAGTTGGAATATGTGCCGTACTCTTTAGGGAGTTCGGCTTCAGTCCATTCCGCGACAAAGTCAGCCAAGGCTTGCGACTTGATGGCTCGCCATGGCTTATATGTTATGTTGAACGGGAGGAGCTCAATGGCCCATTTGGCAATCCGGCCAGTTGCGTCGCGGTTGTTTATGATATCGTTAAGAGGTACGTCGGAGGCTACTGTTATTGGACACTCTTGAAAGTAGTGTCGTAGCTTCCGAGATGCCATGAACACTGCGTATGCTATTTTTTGGTAATGCGGGTACCGGTACTTGCATGGAGTGAGGACAGTGGACATGTAGTACACTGGTTTCTGTATAGGGAATTTGTGTCCGTCCGTTTCTCGTTCGACGACGAGGACTACTCTTACAACTTGGTGAGTTGCCGCGATGTATAACAACATTGCTTCGCTGATGTTTGGCGTGGCCAAGACAGGGTTTGTTGCTAGTATGGCTTTTATTTCTTCGAGTCCGGTCGTGGCGGCATCCGTCCACTCAAAGTGTTCGGTGCGCCGGAGGAGGCGGTAAAGGGGTAATGCCTTTTCCCCCAAGCAAGAGATGAAGCGGCTTAGAGCCGCCACGCATCCAGTCAATTTTTGTATTTGCTTGAGATGTTTTGGAATATCCAATTGTGACAGAGCTCGGATCTTGTCTGGGTTTGCTTCAATTCCTCTACTGGATACAATGAAGCCCAAGAGCTTTCCGGCTGGTATGCTGAAAACGCATTTTTCCGGGTTGAGCCTAATGTCATGTGTTTGGAGGTTATCGAACGTGAGCCTCAAGTCGTCTATTAGAGTTTCGACGTGTTTGGTTTTGACGACCACGTCATCCACGTACGCTTCAACTGTTTTGCCGATCTGGTTGGCCAGACATGTGTGAATCATGCGCTGATATGTTGCGCCGGCGTTTTTGAGCCCGAAGGGCATCGTGTTGATGCAGAATGGGCCGTATGGGGTGATGAATGCCGTTGCAGCTTGGTCTGACTCTGCCATCTTGATTTGGTGGTAGCCAAAGTATGCGTCGAGGAAACACAATGAATCATGTCCTGCAGTGGCGTCGATGATTTGATCAATGCAGGGGAGGGGGAAGGGATCCTTTGGGCAGGCCTTAATTAGGTCTTTAAAATCGACGCATAGGCGCCAGGATTTGTCCTTCTTTGGTACCATCACCAGGTTTGCTAGCCAGTCTGGATGTTTTATATCTCTGATGAATCTAGCTTCCAGTAGTTTGGCTAGCTCCTCTCCCATGGCTTGTCTCTTGGGTTCGGAGAAACGCCGAAGAGTCTGCTTAACGGGCTTGAATCCTTTTAGGATGTTCAGGCTGTGCTCGGCCAACCTGCGTGGGATTCCTGGCATGTCTGAAGGGTGCCAGGCAAAAATGTCCCAATTTTCTCGTAGGAATTCTCTGAGTGCGGCGTCTACATCTGGGTTTAGTTGTGCCCCGATGGAGGCCATTTTTGTAGTGTCCGTTGGATGGACTTGGAACTTTACTATTTCGTCTGCCGACTTGAAGGAGGTGGACTTGGATCTTTTGTCGAGTATCACGTCATCCCTGTCCACCGTGGAGCGCAACGCAGTTAGTTCCTCGGCCGCTAGGGCTTCGGACAATGCCTCGAGGGCCAATGCGGCTATCTTGTTTTCGGCGCAGAGCGTTGTGTCCGGATCACTAGCAAGAGTGATGATTCCGTTGGGCCCGGGCATTTTGAGCTTCATGTACCCGTAATGGGGTATAGCTTGAAAAATTGTGAATGCTTCTCGCCCTAACAGAGCGTGGTATCCGCTGCTGAACGGGGCCACTGGAAATGTGACCTCCTCGGATCTGTAATTATCCAGCGTGCCGAACACTACATCCAATGTGATTTTCCCTGAACAGCATGCTTCCCGGCTGGGGATTATTCCTCTAAAGGTTGTGTTGCTTCGCTCAATGCGGCTCCATTCTATATCCATTTTTTGCAGGGTTTCCTCGTAGATGAGGTTCGGTCCGCTGCCACCGTCCATGAGTACCTTTGTAAGCTGGAAGCCGTCTACTATCGGACTGAGGACCAGTGCGGCTGGTGCTCAGGCTGTCCGGAATTTAGGTTCGTCACTGGCATTAAAGGTAATAGCCGTGTCACTCCATGGGTTTATTGTTGCTACTTGGTAGACTTCGGTAAGGCTGCGGAGCGTTCGTATCCTTGCATTGTTTGATGCAAAAGTCTCGAAGACTGTTGACACTGTACTGGTGTTTCTGGGTGGTGCTCTGCGGATTCTGGAGTTAGAAGCTCCTCGCCACTTCTGGCCACCTGCCGGAGTATCCAACATGCTCTAAGGCTATGAGTTGGTGTGACTTCCCCTGAACTATGAATTTTACAGGGTCCATTGAGCCATCCCTCCAGTACGGTTCCATACCCTATAGAGGGTTTTTGTTTTTTGCTGTTTGGCCCAGGTGCCTGGCGATAATGCGCCTTTTGTTTCGGACTAGGATTGTATTCGGGGTCGGATTGTCCCAGAATTTTGTTTTGGTTTTTCGAACGCTTTCTGTTGCATAGTACTTTCGTACTATGGATGTCAAGTCGGCAAAGCGTGTAATTTCGCGGCGACTTATGGCGTTGAGAATTCCGATGTCCGTGCCGTTGTTACAGAAGAATGAAATTGCATCCCTCTCACGGCAGTCCTTTATCCTGTTCTAACCAGGAGGAATCTGGCCCAGTAATGGTGTACTGTTTCCCCGGGCTCTTGCCGAATTTGGGATAGATCCCTTGTATTTGGGTGGGCGGGTGGATTTAAATCCGGAACCTCGCCCGATCTAAGACTCAGGGGCCAAGAAATTTCCGAATTCAGAATCTTGTTTTCTTGGATGATATTCAATGAATCAGGCCCGCTGCCTGACTTTAGGTTCGGGGCTTGGGCGACGTTCTCCCCTCCGCGGATGTCTGGCTTGGAGGGATCAGGAATCCAGACACATCTGGTCCTTAGGATGGGCGAAGATTCGCCGCATTGTTCTTCCACCACTTCAACATGGTGGGCGACCTGGGGAGAGTCAATCTTTCTCTGAGTGGGTTTAAGCCCAACCTGGTCGTAATCTGTAGCGACTCCCAGGGCAGCGATGCGATCCAAGAGCTTGTTTAGGGAAGAGAGATCCATCGGATCTAACTGCTCGGCAAGTTCTGAGCTGATGTGGAGATTGCTTTCGATGGCCCGAGGGGTCATCGTCGGCGCGGCGGCCGAACAGGCAGTCATCAAAAAACTGCTAGCCGGAGAGTTTGGCCGACGGCCAAAGCTCCTTTAGCAACAGCACCGTCTTTAAAGACGGGGTGCGGCATCCTTCCTGACGGTGACGACACAAAGGAACTCTCAATGAAAGCACCAATGTCGGTGTCAAAACCGGCGGATCTCGGGTAGGGGGTCCCGAACTGTGCGTCTAGGCGGATGGTAATAGGAGACAAGGGACACGATGTTTTTACCCAGGTTCGGGCCCTCTCGATGGAGGTAAAACCCTACTCCTACTTGATTAATATTGATGATATGGGTAGTACAAGAGTTGATCTACCACGAGATCAGAGAGGCTAAACCCTAGAAGCTAGCCTATGGTATGATTGTTGTTCGTCCTACGGACTAAAACTCTCCGGTTTATATAGACACCGGAGAGGGCTAGGGTTACATAGAGTCGGTTACAATGGGAGGAGATCTTCATATAGAATTGCCAAGCTTGCCTTCCACGCCAAGGAAAGTCATATCCGGACACGGGACAAAGTCTTCAATCTTGTATCTTCATAGTCCGGGAGTCCGGCCAAAGGTCATAGTCCGGCCATCCAGACACCCCCTAATCCAGGACTCCCTCGGAAGCACTATCCAAGGCCGAAGACAATGCGGCCGTGGAGCGCATCGAGCGAGAAAGGCAGGAGGTGCGGGTGGCGGAGGTGCGGCAAGAGCTCCATGCTCTTGTGAAGAAACACGAGAGATTGGAGCTTGACTCGAAGACTCGAGAGTCTGAGCTAGCCTCGGCCCTTGAGAGCGCCAGATCCGCCAAGGCCGAAGCCCAAAAAGCCCTCCAGGAAATTGAGGCGATGAAGAAGATAGCGGCGGGTAAGGAATTCTTTATGCAAAGAAAGCACGTGAAAGTGAATTACTTGTTACTTACCCGAGTCCGGAGCTCTCCAGGAGCATTCGTAGATCTGCCCCGCAGTGTGTCTGATGCTGCCGCATTCTACCGAGCCAAGGAAGGAAGCTCGATAGATAAGGTGTTCTGGTCCCAGTATGCTGAGGCCGGACACCCGGTGCCCTTGAGTGACCAGCTGAAGCAGCTAGTCGAGCTCCATAAGGCAGCCGAACAGGCCATGAAGGGCCTAATAGTCCAGCTATGGCCTGGGGAGGTCATGCCTGGGAGTTACTTTGGGCTGGTGAGGCGGCAGGTGGATGCCTGTCCACGGCTTGAAGTCATCAAGCGCTCTGTATGCATCGAAGGCGCCCGTAGGGCCCTTGCCCATGCTAAAGTACACTCGGGCAAGCTGGATGCTGAGAAGCTGGTGACAGATAGGCCTCCGGAGGGGAAGGAGCATCGCAGGCCCGAGATGTATTATGAGGGCGTCCTGAAGGGTGCCCACCTTGTGGCGAATGAATGTTCCAAGGATTTAATTTTTGAGTAAACTCGCTCGTGTTTATCCTGTGCGCTGAAAACTTGTTCATATACGCTAAGCAACACTTTTTGAATTTAAAATATTACCTTATGTGTGGCCGTTTATTAAATCTGAGAGATGCAAGTCGTCGGCTTCTACCCCCATGCCACGAGTGCTGGGGTGTTCGCGATAAACCTGAGCACCCTTGTTCCCATTCTTGGGTCCTTTGAGGGAGGCGCTCAGCACAACGAACAAGGCAATCGGACTATAATGCTTTATCACTCTCACTTAGCCATAGAATTCTATAATTTTAAATTTCGGCGAAGCCCCTAGTATTCGGAAGACCAAGTTCGGGGCGCTATCCACGCCTAGGCCGGACGAAGCCAGCTCCTCGCTCTAAGCGGCATAAGTCTTTAGGGACACGAAAACCTCTCGAACAGCGACCGGCTCTCGCCCTATCATGACGGTCAGTTTTAGCTTTCTCTACTGAGGTGCTCAACCCAGCTCAACTGGGGCACAATCGCAGTAGTTCTCCCAGCGCTACCTTAGCCGATATAGCGGAACGTAAGGTACCAAAACATGGGAGCCGGGCAAACCCAACTATTGACCCAAGACATGATTCGGAGCCGATGCATATAGTGCTATAAGTTCGGGGTGCCGCACTCGTGAGAGTGTTCGGACTTCTCACACCATATTCTGGGGTACTTCAGCCCCTGGTGTATTGGCCGTACCAAAGTGTACGGTTGCATAATGTCATAACTCAACATATTTACATAAAAATGAATGCAAGAATAGACAAGAGTTATGTATTGTTTATAAAAAGGCTGCTGTGAAAGCAGAACGATACAAATAGTGCGAAAAGCAAGAGATGGGATTATTTGACATGTCCCCCTCCAGGGGCAAGCTGCGGGACTTTATGTAAGATGGGTATTTAGCTCGTTAAAGAGACCACTTGGACATTCGTCGTAGCTAGCCTCCCTGGCTGTTGCATCGTGTGCTCGGCGATTGTACTGCCGAACAGGCCTTTCCGGAGAATGGAGTCCTGAAAGTAAGAAAAAAAAGAAATGACAAAATTTGGAGCCCCTGGTGCGGTTGAGACGCATGTTGGGTGTGCCGTGGTTGTGCCCCTCCCCTTATTCCCATGGTATTTCCAGGGCGTAATTATGTACGCGTAGTACTGGTTTCGCAATTTTGCAAGGGCTGGGGTTGGGGACGCACTGCTACGCTTGCTCGGGACGTGCCAGGCGTTCTTTTTGTAGGTTACTCCGGGCGCGCTTGACGGTTTCCGGACGTTTAATAGCCGGACTGGAGAATTGCCTTGAGAGGCTACTTTGTACTTCCGCCGCGAGGGCCGCCATATGCTCCTCTGTTCGGAGAGAGCGTTCGGTGTTTCCATTGACCGTAATGACTCCTCGAGGGCCTAGCATCTTGAGCTTGAGGTATGCATAGTGCGGCACCGCATTGAACTTTGCAAATGCGGTTCGTCCGAGCAAGGCATGATAGCCACTGCGGAACGGGACTATGTCGAAGATTAACTCCTCGCTTCGGAAATTATCCGGGGATCCGAAGACCACTTCCAATATAACTGAGCCTGTACAGTTGGCCTCTACACCTGGTATGAGGCCTTTAAAGGTCGTCTTTGTGGGTTTAATCCTTGAGGGATCTATGCCCATTTTTTGCACTGTATCCTGATAAAGCAGGTTCAGGCTACTGCCGCCGTCCATAAGGACTCTAGTGAGGTGAAATCCGCCAATGATTGGGTTTAGAACCAATAAGCGGCGAATCCGCCATGGCGGATGCTAGTGGGGTGGTCCCTTCGATCGAAAGTGATCGGGCAGGAGGACCATGGGTTGAACTTTGGGGCGACTGGCTCCAAGGCATATACGTCCCTAAGTGCACGCTTCCGTTCCCTTTTAGGGATGTGGGTTGCGTATATCATGTTCACCATCCGCACTTGTGGGGGAAAGCCCTTCTGTCCCCTATTGTTCGGCGGCCGGGGCTCCTCCTCATCATCGCTATGCAGCCCCTTGTCTCTGTTTTCGGTGCTTAACTTGCCTGCCTGCTTGAACACCCAAAATTCCATGTTGGTGTGATTGGCTGGTTTTTCGTGGGTGCCGTGTATCTGGCACAAGCGATCGAGTATTCGGTCCAAATTGGACGGGCCCGGAGTACTTCTTTTGAATGGCTTTTTCCGCTGACCGGGTATAGAGCCTCGGAATTCGGCGTTAACTGCCATATCCTCCGCATTGTCGCCGTTAATGTGGCACTTGTGTTTGTTGCGACGTGACCTGCCATTGTTGTCCTTGGTATCCGAGTTACCAGGGCTCTTGGTCATTGTATTACTACGAGCTAGCCAGCTGTCTTCTCCCGCGCAAAAGCGGGTCATGAGTGTTGTGAGGGGTGCCATGGATTTCGGCTTTTCCTGTCCTAGGTGCCGGGCAAGCCATTCGTCACGGATGTTATGTTTGAAGGCTGCATGGGCCTCTGCGTCCGGACAGTCGACTATTTGATTTTTCTTGGTTAGGAACCGTGTCCAGAATTGTCTGGCCGATTCATCTGGCTGCTGAATGATGTGGCTGAGGTCATCGGCGTCTGGTGGTCGCACATAGGTGCCCTGGAAATTGTCGAGGAATGCGGCTTCCAGGTCCTCCCAGCAACCAACTGACTCTGCTGGCAAGCTGTTAAGGCAATGCCGAGCTGGTCCTTTAAGCTTGAGTGGGAGGTATTTGATAGCGTGTAGATCATCACCGCGGGCCATGTGGATATGAAGAAGATAGTCCTCGATCCAAACCGCAGGATCTGTTGTGCCATCGTATGATTCGATGTTTACAGGTTTAAAACCCTCGGGGATTTGATGATCCATTACTTCATCTGTGAAGCATAGTGGGTGTGCGGCGCCTCTATACTAGGCCATATCACGACGTAGCTCAAATGAACTTTGTCTGCTGTGTTCGGCCTGGCCGTATTTTCCATATCCGGTATGAGGGTTACCGTCACGTACCGTGGGGCGCCCACGCGATCCGTAGATCGATCTTGTTTGCCTTGCCTTGTCCTCCAATATGTCTCGCAGGTCCGGCGCATTTCCCCATGCCTTGGTATAGCGGCGCCGGGGTGCGGCTTGAATTGATGGCCGAGAGGCCTCTCTGTCGCGGCCACGAGGTGGCCGGTCGGCCGCGTCGTGCGCTGGTGATGTAGGTTTAGGTGCTTCCTCCTCTAATCGGGGTAGCAGCCTGCGCTTTGGGTAGCTCTTGGAGGGGCGTTCGAGTTCATACTCTTCGGCCGCAAGGACTTCAGTCCATCTGTTGGCTAGCAAGTCGTGGTCAGCTCTAAGTTGCTGCTGTTTTTTCTTGAGGCTGCTCGTTGTGGCCATAAGCCTGTGTTTGAAACGCTCTTGTTTGACGGGATCCTCAGGCACGAAAAATTCTTCTTCGTCGAGGCTTGCCTCGAATTCGGAGGGAGGCATGTAGTTATTGTCCTCTAACTCTCTGTCTGCCGCTCTCTCATGAGGGTTTGTTTCTCCATCCTCCTGTGCTGAATCCAGCTGGAGGGGGTTGTCTTCGGCACTGTTCGGGGTGTTATTATCTCCTGTGCTGTAATCACCGTTTTTTCTTTGGCGGGATTTAGAGCGGCGCCACTGACGCCGGCGCTTAGGCTGCTTCTTGGAGGGGTAATCCTCTGTTGTTCCATCGCCATTCCCTTCTTTTGGGGTGTCGACCATGTATATGCCGTATGACGAGGTGGCCTTCCATTGCCCTAGAGGCGCTGGGTCTTGGTCGTCTCCTGCATTGGCGTCCATACCGTCGATGTCTTCGGAGTCGAAGTCGATCATGCCAGTTAAATCATCGACAGTGGCTACGAAGTGGGTGGTGGGTGGGCTTTGAATTTCTTTGTCGTCCGCATCCCAACCTTGCTGACCATAGTTCGGCCAGGGCTCTCCTAATAAGGAGAGAGACTTTAGTGAATTCAGAATGTCGCCGAAGGGCGAGTGCTGAAAGATGTCTGCGGCAGCGAACTCCATGATCGGCGCCCAATTGGGTTCAATCGGCAGGGGCGTGGAAGGTTCGGAATCCGGAAAGGAGTCCGGCACCTTGGAGTCGCGAGCTTCGCAAAGGACAAGACTGGTGTTCGGCTCGATCGCCGTAGAGATTGCAGCCCCGAGGCGGTGTCCAGCCATCCGTCCTCGATTGGCATAGTTGGCTCCGAACTAAGGGTCGGAGCGGACACCGGGGCGGCCTCCTGGGCACTACTTGCCAGCAGAGCTAGATCATGCCCATCGAGATAGTGCGGCGCGCCCGACCGTGGCTCGAATCCGTCGAAGATCAAGTCTCCGCGGATGTCAGCCGTGTAGTTCAAGCTTCAAAATCTGACCTGATGGCCAGGGGCGTAGCCTTTGATCTGCTCCAGATGGCCAAGCGAATTGGCTCACAGTGCAAAGCTGCCGAATACAAAGATCTGTCCGGGGAGGAAAGTCTCACCCTAGACCATGCCGTTGTTGATGATCGGAGGAGCCATCGGGCCTAAAGATGACGACACATAGGAACTCTCAATGAAAGCACCAATGTCGGTGTCAAAACCGGTGGATCTCGGGTAGGGGGTCCCGAACTGTGCGTCTAGGCAGATGGTAATAGGAGACAAGGGACATGATGTTTTTACCCAGGTTTGGGCCCTCTCGATGGAGGTAAAACCCTACTCCTGCTTGATTAATATTGATGATATGGGTAGGACAAGAGTAGATCTACCACGAGATCAGAGAGGCTAAACCCTGGAAGCTAGCCTATGGTATGATTGTTGTTCGTCCTACGGACTAAAACCCTCCGGTTTATATAGACACCGGAGAGGGCTAGGGTTACACAGAGTCGGTTACAATGGGAGGAGATCTACATATCCGCATCGCCAAGCTTGCCTTCCACGCCAAGGAATGTCCCATCCGGACACGGGACGAAGTCTTCAATCTTGTATCTTCATAGTCCAGGATTCCGGCCAAAGGTTATAGTCCGGTCATCCGGACACCCCCTAATCCAGGACTCCCTCAAGGACCAAGGCCACTATAAATAGCACTAGCCACCACCACAGACGGGACAAGATCAGAACAAGTAGAGCTAGCATACACCACACCGGCTCAAGAACACCTCACCTCCTGAGGCTTGTTCATCCTCTGTACCAGTTCATCCACAGCCCTTCGAGGAAATCCACCACACACACTAGATTAGGGTATTACACCACAATGGTGGCCCGAAACAGTATAAATCATTGTGTCTTTGTATCTCTTTGAGCTCGACATGCTAGGCTTAGGAGGATCGCGAGTAGGCAGGCTAGGCAGGTTGATATCTCCGCACACACCCCAGAGTTCGAACCTCTCAAGGGTTTACGGATCCCTAAATCCTATATTTGGCGCGCCAGGTAGGCGTGCGTCGGATCTTCTCTTCCGTCGACCAGTCCTCCGCTGCTCCGCCAACACCATGGCTGACACCCCGAGGGCACACGTCGAGCACTGGGTCGTCCAAACCTCCTCGGCAGCACCCGCCGACGAAGAAGACCTCCACACTGCCCTGCTCATGGCCCGCATTCCGCCAGGGACGACTGGCCGTGGGGGGTGCGCGGTGCAACCTTCTCCACAGGCGCCGTGCCGCAGCCGCGCGATCTGCGAACTACGTTGCAGCAACCGCTCTGCACTCGCGCAGGGAACAAGCAAACATGCGTGTAACAGTCATTGTGGCCCGAGAGCTCCTGCGGTGCATGCCACTTGAGAGCGGCCGCGACGCCCTACTGGAACGGGTCGCCGAGTTGCTGGATGCGGCATGCAGGGGGTGGTGGGGGCGCGCGCTCATCCCCGACACAACCGCGCGCCCCCTCCTAGGGGATCTAGAGAGCCTCTCGACGTCAACCAGCCCCGCGGAGCAGCCCGCGCCACCCCGAGCGTGCCCCCTCGGCACGGGGATGCTCCAGGCGACATCACTAGGGGCCGCCCTAGAGTGTTGGTCCCTAGCCAATAGAACCAGAGGGCGGTTGAAGAAAGTGGGAACGTTAGGCGGCCAGGCGGCACCTCTGGTGCGAACAGCCCGGAAGCCAACGTCCTCGTCGCGCTGGATCCAAGTCATGCGCTGGGAGAGGGCCCCAGCCGACCCCCCACGCTAGGCTGGGCGCTGGACATACACGAGGCCGAGCTCTCCTTCGAACCACCACCAAGCCCTGCCGGCATCTCCTATGGCGCCAGCCTCTGGGTACAGCTAACATCGCAGGGGCACGCTTACACTGACCATGGATCGTAGGTGAACCATGACGCATCAGCCACCAGGACCCTCAGGACAGCGGACCCCGCTCAGGAGCATGAAGGACATTGGGAGCAGCGGGGGGAGGCCTAGCGGCGGGGCCTTCCTCGCGCTGCGTGAAGCAGGGCCCTGCTTGGAGGTAGGTTCCTCGCCGGGGAAGGCACCGGCGAACCCTTCTCCTCGGTGGGGGGCCTACGATCGCCGAGGCCGCCACCAGCATCCCCTTGGCCCCTTTATCTTGTCTTGGTTTCCGTTCTCCCTAACGATGGTCAGGGGTGGCGCACGGCGGGGTCCTCATCGGGCGACATGAAGCAAGGCTCCGACCTATGAAGGTCTCCGCTCGTGACATTCTCATGTAATAATGAGTGGGGATGTACATGCCCCGGAGTCTCCTGAGTGCCGCCCTGGGGCCTCACGAGGGCTCCCACCCACGTCCTAGTGGAAGCACCATGCTCCGCGTTGGCCGTTGACACTGCCCCCAATGACTATGCCCAGCCATTGGAAGCACTTAGCTCCGTGCTGGTGAGAAGACCGAAGACTAAAGACTGAAGACTAGCTAGGCGCTGAACGTGGACGTCTGCTTTTTGTCTCCTATTTGTATTTGCTTGCCGGATTTTTGCAGCAGTTTGTCTTTCGTGTGTTTATAAAAATGGGGGAGTTTTCTCGTTTTGTGTCGCTCTATCTCTTTCGGTTCTTGGTTCTTTTTGCAAGCTCGTGACCGCTACCCTGCCCTCAAGCGCCTCGCGAGCGGGGGCTTGGTACAGTGTACGCGCTGGTGCCGATCGCTCCCCTAGGGGGCTCGAGGATGTGGCTGCTCTGCCCACCCACCTCGTCACAGTCGGGCAGTCGGCTCCTCATGAGGCACTCCACGGCAGGCCTGCAGGCTCCTCAGGAGGCGTAGAACCTCGCGAGTTCTCGGCAGGCTTTCCTCAGGAGAAGAGTCTCGGTCGTGACCCCAGGCCCCACTCAAGACACCCGAAACCCAAGATAAGTCATAAGCAACTACCCTGCTCTACGACCCGCAGCCCTGCGGGGCCCCACTCCGGGTGTTACTTCAAAAGCATTTGGCAATCTCACACATCATAAAGGGCACCCCTGTTCAAAATGCTCTCACAAGAATGCGTTCAAGTTTTCATCATACCAGTTAAAGCAAAAGAAGCACGGGCCTAGCTGGACGCGCCTTCTTCGTCACTCCCATCCGTGCTGCTTGTGCTGTAGCTGCAATCCTCCTCGTCATCACCACCCGCCCCGGCTTCTTTGGCCACGAGCACAACCATGTCATCCTCAGGAGTCAGCTCCTTCACCAAGGCGTCCACATGGACATCCACCCACTTGGCGAGCTTGTCTTGGGTGTCCGCAGGCACGGGGGCCAGCACGATGCTAAAATCAAAGTGGGAATCAAGATTCAGGAGGTTGCTGAAGATGTGCGAGAGTGCACGCCCGAGGAGGCCCCGGCTCCTCTCCTCAACAGGCTGGCGGGCTTTTGCGGCCTGATCTTCCAGGCGGGTCACGATATCAGTGAAGAAGCGGAGATGGCTGGCATAGTCATTCTCGTGTGGGTGAGGAGCGCTCTCATCACAAATGGCACCCAAGGCATTGTTGGCTCTGACGCGCAGGCCTTGGAGCATGGAGCCGTGCTCGCGTTCCGATGTCAAGCAGCGACACTTTTCACTCGAAGCCTTCTTCAGGAGAGAGGCGGTGTCTTTGGCTTGCTTCCACAGAGAGGATATCTCGGCACGGGCAGAACTCAGGGCAGATTCGAAGGAAGTCAGAGTTCCTCGGGAAGCGCTCTCACGCTGCTCCACAGCCTGCAGCTCAGTCTTCAGGGCGGAGGTCCAGCCCTCAAGTTCAGCCTTAAGCAGCTCCAAGCCCAGGCGGTGCCTTCTAGCCAGCTCAGCACGTGCCTTCGCCACCCTCTCCTCCACCTCCGCCTGGACCTGGGCTTCTCGAGCAGCGACGGCGTCCTTAGCCACGGCAGCCTATCGCTCCCTCACCTCCAGCCTCTCCCGCGCCAAGCTGTGTTCCATGGTCTCTAGCGTCAAGTCTTCATGGAGCCTCAGGAGCTCCGCCTCGGCAAGGGCCACCTCGCCTGGTGAGGAGGCCAGCAGGGCGCTACACTCCTCGACTTTGCGTTGCAGAGACGCATTTGAAGACAGAAGATCTTGCTCCTGCTCCTCAGCTGCCTTGTGGCGGCGGTTGGTTGCCTCGGTCTCTTCCATGGCACGGGGCGCAGGCTTTGCGAGAAGCCGCGAGCGAGGCAGTGATTCAGCTTCGTCACTCTGAAGCTTCCCAAGGTTGATGGTGACCTTCAGCCGCTGCCACTCATCCTCCAGGCGGCGGTTCTCTGCCTCAAGCATGGTGTCGGTGTTGCCAAGCTCCCCACCAAGATGGACCATCGCACGCATCTCTTCACCGAAGAGCCCAAAGCGCACTGCGCTACACCCGCGAGCGAGCGCGAGATCATCACCAAGACCTTCGCTGGCCTCGGATGCCGCTCGGGAGGCATTGGGTGCTCCGCCAGTCGCCGGCTAGGGGCTGGCAGCCGTAGCCCCACGGCTTGAAGACAAAGGCTGCCCAGGCGGCACTCCCCTGCCGGCAATGACAAGAGGACGGATCACCGGTGCCCCCCCCTCCCGCCTTGCTGGCAGAGTCGCGGGGAGAGGGAGCATGCGTCCCAGTTCCATGGCACCCTCACGGCGTCATGTGTAACACCCACGATGCGGCTATATCTCCCACGTGTCGAAGCATGACTTAGAGGCATAACCGCATGGTGGTTTTGTCGCAAGAAGGGTCATCTTCACACAATCCCATGTAATGAACAAGAATGGGATAAAGAGAGTTGGCTTACAATCGCCACTTCACACAATACATAATTTAAGATCATACATCATTCAAATACACTCATAGACCGGCTACGGTCAAGTTCAAATGAAAAGAAGACAACCCCAAATGCTAGATCCCCGATCGTCCCGACTGGGCTCCTCTACTGATCATCTAGAAACGATACATAATAACGACCAAGGGCCTCATCAAATTCCCACTTCAGCTCAGTCGCGCCATCTGCGCCAGTATCCTCGGCACCTGCATCTGTTTTGGTAGAATCTGTGAGTCACGAGGACTCAGCAATCTCACACCCGCGAGATCAAGACTATTTAAGCTCATAGGTAGGTAAGGGGGGTAATATGGTGGAGCTGCGGCAAGCACTAAGCAAATATGGTGGCTAACATACGCAAATGAGAGCAAGAAGAGAAGCAACGCATCGATCAAGAAACTAGAAGTGATCAAGAAGTGATCCTGAAACTACTTACGTCAAGCATAACTCAAACCGTGTTCACTTCCCGGACTCCGCCGAGAAGAGACCGTCATGGCTACACACAAAGTTGATGCATTTTAATGAAGTCAAGTGTCAAGTTATCTACAACCAGACATTAACAAATTCCCATCTGCCTCATAACCGCGGGCACGACTTTCGAAAGATTATATACCCTGCAGGGGTGTCCCAACTCAGCCCATCACAAGCTCTCACGGTCAACGAAGGAATAGACCTTCTCCCGGGAAGACCCGATCAGTCTCGGAATCCCGGTTCGCAAAACATTTCGACAATGGTAAAACAAGACCAGCAAAGCCGCCCGATGCGCCGATAAATCCCGATAGGAGCTGCACATATCTCGTTCTCAGGGCACACCGGATGAGACAGGCTATGAGTAAAACCAGCCCTCAAGTTTCCCCGAGGTGGCCCCGTAGGCGGCTCATTTTGGACCAACACTTGAAGGAGCACTGGCCCGGGGGGGCTAAAATAAAGATGACCCTCGGGCTCGCGAAAACCCAAGGGAAAAGGGGTATAGGTAGCAAATGGTAAAACCAAGGCCTTGCTGGAGGAGTTTTATTCAAAGCGAACTGTTAAGGGGGTCCCATAAATCACCCAACCGTGTGAGGAACGCAAACTCAAGGAACATAACACCGGTATCACGGAAACTAGGGCGGCAAGAGTGGAACAAGTCACCGGGCATAAGGCCAAGCCTTCTACCCTTTACCAAGTATATAAGGTGCATTAATTTAAACAGGAGATATTGTGATATCCCAAAGTAACCATGTTCCGACCAGGAACAAACTTCATCTTCACCTGCAACTAACAACGCTATAAGAGGGGCTGAGCAAAAGCGGTGACATAGGCAATCAATGGTTGCTAGGACAGGTTGGTTAGAGGTTTGACATGGCAATAGGTAGGCATGGTAAACAAACGCAGGGCTAACATAGCGAAAGAGCGAGTACTAGCAAGCAAAGATAGAAGTGATTTCGAAGGTATGGTCATCTTGCCTGCAAGGTTCTCAGAGTTGTCGAAGGTTGGATCCTCGTTAGCGTACTCAACAGGTTCCTTGTGCACGTACTCGTCTCCCGGCTCTACCCAAAGCAAGAACACAAGCAAGAAACCACAATAAATCACGGTGCAATGCACAAGCAACGTGATGCAATACATGTCATGATATGCGAGATGTGGTATGCGATGCATATGCGTGCTTTGGAAGGAAAGATGATGAACAAGGCATCAACTTGGCAAACCAAGTATGCCGCTGGAAAGATGAGATGATTTCGATTGAAATTGATATAAGATCACCGGATTCGGATGCACGGTTTGCAAATGGCAAGCAAGACAAGTATGGCACAAAGCTGCGATTAACAGCATGATGCTACTTAGCATGCAAAAATAAACTATGCTACAGCACCCCAACATGAAAATAAAGAATATGGAGATCATCTACAGGAGATGCTTTACAAAAGGGGAACACTGAGCTACGGCTAAATCACATCATAACAGGTTCAAACAAGCATGGAGAAAGTGCATAAAAATATCAGGTTGGACATGGCATAAACAACATCACGAAGCAATGTTCAGAGCAGGTTATCAACATGCTACAGGAAATTATAATAGCAAAGCAAGGCATGGCATAATCTACTCAAAGTATAGATCAAAAGTCCCTTACTGGCCATAAGCCAAAAAGGATCAGAAAATATGATGGCACCCACGTAAACATAGCAAGTTTCGTTAACAGATTTCAGCAAACAAAGCATGGCATTGAAATAATTACGAAGGCACCTTCGTGAGCTCGATGCACTCACTACAGAGCACCTCATGATAAACTAAGCATACATCCATCAAGAAGACATGTCATAGAAGCTATACATGGCAAGAAACAACATCATAGCATATCCGGACCAACTACAACAACCTCGGCCAAATTGAATAACATGTAAACAATCTGCCAGGAAACATTTTGAAGCAAAAGTAGAGCACGACAATGACATGCTAGACTACTCCATAATTGCAACCAGGACCATGGATGGATAGAGCATAACCATTTTTTCAAAACACCCTTACTGAAGTATCTCAAATTATGCATGGATCTCTCTGTAGCAACATGTTTACATGGCATCAAAATTACAGCAGAACAGGAACTAAAATCAGCATTATCACGAAGCCTAGTTTGCATGCTTGTGCTAGTCACCACATTGGTCACAAAAATACATGGTAAGCACCTCTGTAAATAAGACATAGCCTAGTTCAAAACACATTTAGGGACCAAGTACGTAGGATGCACACATCAATCATGGCAAAAATGACAAAAGAGCTCGTGCTGATGAGATTCTGAAATTAACATTATGAAGCCCTCTTCCAACAGCATTTCGGGCATCAAGATGACCTCAAATGCAAATGATGCAATGGAATGAAATGATGTACTCTTCGAGGTGAACAATTTGACATATTACACGCGCGAAACGGAGCTACGGATGCGAAGATGTGGTGTGATGAAGATGCAACAAAAATTAAGGCAGTTAAAGACTT
The DNA here is from genome assembly GCF_018294505.1 of Triticum aestivum. Classification (NCBI taxonomy): domain Eukaryota; kingdom Viridiplantae; phylum Streptophyta; class Magnoliopsida; order Poales; family Poaceae; genus Triticum; species Triticum aestivum. Next base: position 141,189,642 of record NC_057798.1, on the reverse strand, counting down.
AGACGAAAAATCGGGGAAGAAAAGGTCAACCGGATCCGGATCTGGCCGGAACGAGGGCGCGGCTGCCGGAGTGGTTCGTCGCCGGAACGGGCGGCGACGGCGGCCGGAGTAGGAGGGGACGAGGAGGTCCGGCGGAGGGCGGCCGGCGACGGCGCCGGAGCGGGCAGCCGGGCGGCGGAGCGCGCGGCTCCGGCCGGGCTCGCGGGGCGCGGGCGGGCCGCGGGTCGGCGAGGCGGCGCGGGAGGCCGGGGCCGGGGCCAGCAACGGCGACTGCGGCCGGCGACGGCGCGGCGCGGAGGCGGAGGACGACGGCTGCGGCGGCGGAGTCTGGTGACCCGGTCGGGCGCGCGGGCGCGCGGCGGCGGGCTCGCGGGCTGGGCGGGCCCCGCCTGGGCCCGGCGGGCCGGCGGCACGGGGGCGCGGCGGAGGGCCACGTGGAGCGGCCTGATTCGCTGCGGCGGGCGGCGCGGACAAGTCCGGCCCGACGCGGACACGTCCGACGGCGCGGGGAGGAAATAATTACGGTTTCATCCGGATTTCGGGGAAGGGATCTATTTATAGAGGTAGAGGGAGCTAGGAGTGTCCAAATGGGGTGCGGTTTTCGCCCACACGATCGTGATCGAATGACCGAGAGCATGGATGGGAGTTAGATGGGTTATTGGGCTGTTTTGGAGGGGTGTTGGGCTGCAACTTAAAAGAGGCCTTTGCGGAGATGCGGTAACCGTTGGAGTACCAAACGAGCTCCAAATGACCCGAAACTTGACAGGTGGTCTACCGGTGCTATACCAGGGCCACTTGGCAAGGCTCGGTCCATTCCGAGAACGTTCAACACCCGCACAAGAAAAGATACAAGAGGGGTGCGCCGGTGCATGTGGGAGTGTCGGATTGCAAAACGGACAACGGGGAAAATGCTCGGATGCAGGAGACGAACACGTATGCAAATGAGATGCACATGATGACATGATATGATATGCATGACATGAATAAAATGCAAAACAAAAGACAAAACCCAACCACGGAGGGAATATCATATCACATAGCCGAAAATGGCAAGAGTTGGAGTTACAAAGATGGAAAGTTACATCCGGGGTGTTACAACACTCCACCACTACAAGAGGATCTCGTCCCGAGATCTAGGACTGAAAGAACTCCGGATATTCGGAACGGAGGTGATCCTCGCGCTCCCAGGTGGCTTCTCGGTCGGAATGGTGTGACCACTTCACTTTCAGGAATTTGATTGACTTGTTGCGAGTCTTGCGCTCGGTTTCTTCAAGAATAGCAACGGGGTGCTCATGATAAGAGAGATCTTCTTGGAGGTCGATCTCTTCGAAGTTGATAGTGCGCTCAGGAGTCTTGAAGCACTTGCGAAGCTGTGACACGTGAAACACATCGTGCACGTTTGCAAAGTTGGATGGAAGCTCAAGTTGATAGGCGAGGTCGCCTCTTTTGCCAATGATCTTGAAAGGACCCACGTATCTAGGGGCAAGCTTCCCTTTGATACCGAAGCGACGAGTGCCTTTCATTGGAGAGACGCGGAGGTAGACATGGTCTTCGATTTCAAAAGCCAAGTCACGGTGCTTGCTATCATAGTAACTCTTCTGTCGCGATTGCGCGGCTTTGAGATTCTCACGAATGACTTTGCACATTTCTTCGGCTTCTGTGATCAAGTCGTTGCCAAGAAGTTGGCGTTCACCTGTCTCAGACCAATTGAGAGGAGTACGGCACTTTCTGCCATAGAGAATTTCGAATGGGGCCTTGCCCGAACTCGCTTGGAAGCTGTTGTTGTAGGAGAACTCGGCATATGGAAGACAATCTTCCCACTTCATACCGAAAGAGATGACACAAGCCCTGAGCATATCTTCAAGGATTTGATTGACTCGCTCGACTTGGCCACTTGTTTGAGGATGGAAAGCTGTGCTGAAACGAATGTTGGTGCCCATGGCCGTCTGAAAGGAGTCCCAGAACTTAGAAGTGAAGATGCTTCCACGATCTGAAGATATCAATTGTGGAATGCCGTGCAAGGAGACAATTCTGGAGGTGTATAGCTCTGCCAGCTGAGCTGCTGTGATAGATTCTTTGATAGGAAGAAAATGAGCCACTTTGGTAAGCTTGTCAATGACAACGAAGATAGCATCATTTCCACGCTTGGACTTAGGAAAACCAGTCACGAAGTCCATCTCGATATGGTCAAACTTCCATTCCGGAATAGCAAGAGGTTGGAGGAGACCAGCTGGTCTTTGGTGTTCTGCTTTCACTCTTCTGCAGACATCACATTCATTCACGAATTGAGCAATTTCTCGCTTCATTCGAGTCCACCAATATGACTGCTTGAGGTCATGGTACATCTTTGTACTTCCAGGATGAATGGATAGGAGGGAATTGTGTGCCTCATTCATGATGACTTTTCTCAGATCACCTTTTGGAACCACAATTCGATCCTCGAAGAAAAGAGTATCTTTGTCATCCAAGCGATAGCACTTGTATTTGGGAATGCCCTTGTCAATACCACGTTTCACCTTCTTCACCATGGTATCCAGGAGTTGTGCCTCACGAATTTGATCTTCCAAAGTAGGAGAGACTATGAGGTTGGCAAGAAAGCCTTGAGGAACAACTTGAAGATTCAGCTTGCGGAAAGCCTCACAAAGATCCGGTTGAAACGGCTTGAGAATTAGACTGTTGCAATAAGCCTTTCTGCTCAGAGCATCTGCAATCACATTCGCCTTGCCAGGAGTATATTCGATACTCGGATTGTACTCTTGAATCATTTCGACCCATCGAGTTTGCCTGAGGTTAAGGTTGGGTTGAGTGAAGATATACTTGAGGCTCTTGTGATCGGTGAAAATGTCCACTTGCCTTCCCAATAAGAGATGTCTCCATGTTATCAATGCATGGACAACTGCCGCCAACTCAAGATCGTGAGTGGGGTAGTTCTTTTCGTTGGGCTTCAACTGACGAGAGGTATAGGCCACAACTTTCTTCTCTTGCATCAACACAGCACCGAGACCTTGAAGGGAAGCATCACAGAAAACTTCGAATGGCTTGGATTCATCAGGAGGAGTCAAAACAGGAGCTGTGACTAGCTTCTCTTTGAGGGTGTTGAAAGCGACGTCACACTCAGGCGTCCAGACATACTTGACATGCTTCTGGAGGAGGTTGGAAAGAGGCTTTGCAATCTTAGAGAAGTTCTCAACGAATCTTCGGCAATAGCTTGCAAGACCAAGAAAACTGCGGAGCTGCTTGACATTCTGAGGAGGTTCCCAATTCACAACTGCAGAAACCTTCGCGGGATTAACAGCAATTCCCTTGGCGGAGATGATATGACCAAGATAAAGAACTTCATCAAGCCAGATCTCACATTTGGAAAACTTCGCATAGAATTGATGCTCTCTGAGCTTGTCGAGCACCAATCGCAAATGTTTGGCATGATCCTGCTTATTCTTGGAGAAGACCAAGATATCATCGAGATACACCAGAACAAATTCATTGGTGTAGGGGTTGAAGATAAAGTTCATCATGCGAGAGAACGTTGGAGGAGCATTGACAAGGCCGAAAGACATGACAGTATATTCATAAGAACCATAGCTTGTTCTGAATGCTGTCTTGGGAATATCTTCTTCACGAATGCGAATCTGATGATAACCCATACGAAGGTCAAGCTTGGAGAAGACTTTAGCACCTTTGAGTTGCTCGAAAAGCTCATTGATGTTGGGAAGTGGATACTTGTTCTTGATTGTCTTCTTGTTCAATGGACGGTAATCGACGCAAAGTCGGTCCGTGCCATCCTTCTTCTGGACAAAAAGAACTCCACAACCCCATGGGGAAGAACTCGGTCTGATCAAACCCAGACGCTCTTGTTCATCGAGCTGCTTCTTCAATTCCTTCAGCTCCTTGGGTCCAAGCTTGTATGGACGCTTGCAAACGGGTTCCGTTCCAGGTTCAAGATCAATAACGAACTCGACTGGCCGATGAGGAGGCATACCCGGAAGCTCTTCTAGAAAGACATCTTGGTACTCACAAACGACTGGAATTTGAGAAATAGCATCCAATTCGCCCTTCTCATTGAGAGAAAACAACCGAATGGTTTCATCACGAGCGGCATAGATGATAACATCCTCAGAAGGGTGTGTCAATTGAATTTGCCTGGCAGCACAATCAAGCTGCGACTTGTGCTTAGAAAGCTAGTCCATCCCAAGAATTAGATCAATAGCAGAATCGCCAAGAACAATTGGAGAAGACAGAAATTTATAGTCGCCCATCTTGATACCGACATTTGGAACCAATAAGGTAGATCTAAAACGCTTGGCTGGAGAAATAACTTGCATAGCACTAGGTAACTCCTCTGTGTCAAAATTGTGCTTCGATGCAAAAGGATATGACATGAAAGAATGCGATGCACCAGTATCAAATAAGACTTTTGCAGGAATATCATTAACAGGAAGATTACCCATGATCACATCTGAGAATCCTCTGCCTGAGCTGCATTCATCATGTTCACCTTTGCAGACTTTGGATTATGCTTGACCACTGCATTGCTTGAAGATCTCACAGGAGGGGGAGGAGGAAGGCGCCTTTGATTCAAGCATTCGTTCGCGTAGTGGCCTTTCTGCTGGCACTTGTTGCAAGTCACTTCTGAGAGCGGACGGTGATAAGGAGCACTTGACCTTGGAGCTTGAGACTGAGACTTGTTCTGATAGCTTGGGTTGGGTGGGTGGGAAGATCCACGGCCACCTGAGTTCTTCTATTGGTAAGGCTGACGAAACGGAGGAGGAGGAAGATAAAACTTCTGTTGCTTAGCTGCCACTTGTGAGGAAGAAGAAGATTGCACTGCATCTCTGATTCTCTTCTTAGAAGCCCCACACTTGAGCTGAGCACCTTCTTGCTTGAGTGCCATATTGTAGAATTGATCAAACTGAGTAGGCTCAATAAGAACGAGAGCTAACTGCAGATCCTCTCTAAGGCCACCTCTGAACTGATAGATCATACTCTTCTCATCTGGAACATCTTGCTTAGCAAAGCGAGCAAGTTTCTGAAACTGCTTGTTGTATTCGTACACTGACATGTTGCCTTACTTGAGATTGTGGAACTCCTCACGCTGGCTCTCAACAACACTGGTAGGAATATGGTGAGCTTTAAAGTCCCGACAGAAATCAGTCCAAGTAATCACTCGACCACCTCTGGAATCCTTGTATTGCTGGAACCAATCAGCTGCCTGATCCTTGAGCTGAAAAGAAGAGAACTTGACATACTCCTTAGGCCTGACATTGCTGCATTCAAAATGCTTGTTGATATCCACGAGCCAATCATCGGCGTCTGTGGCCTCGGCATAGTAGCTGAAAGACTTCGGCTGATTTGCAAGGAATTGGTCGAGGGTTGGAAACTGAGGCTGATGATTGAACTGCCCTTGACCTTGATTCCCTTGGTTGCCTTGGCCTTGGTTGCACTCTTGCATGAGCTGGATCATCATCTGAGCATGGGCGTTAGAGGCTGCCATCAAAGCTTGCCATGCCTCCGGAGGCGGAGGTGGAGGTGGAGGGTTCGCCTGACTCCCATCATTGCGATCCGGATTCTGACGCGTTGGCGGAGCCATCCTGAAGAGGGTGACATCCGTTAGCATCTTGATAGACAGATAGACAAGCTGAATCAACGGATAGAAATAGGAACATATAGTCTTCACAATAAACATCCGTACAAAGATGAACGAATGAATTCCAAAGTAAACATCACACGTCCATTAAGGTGAGAAGCCACTTGAATAGAGATTGATGAATGAAATAAACAAGGTACAACTGGAACAAATAAGTTGTAAGGATTACCCAATCACAAACCAAATATCTGCGGGAAGAAATGCTAGAGCTACTTGAATCCCACCTATAAACTCCCGAAACTTTTTGGTTATGCAATCTGGTGTTGGGGATACAGGGGAAGCACAATATCTCACCCAAACTAACAATCCCTACATCCAGCTGTATCCATCCGTCAACACATAACCAAGAAACCTTCAGAAATCGTGTACCTCAACCTTCGAAAAGCATCCATTATACAAGTTATGGCAATACTCCCGAGCTCGCCCCAGTACTGGGTTATCGGGGTTATCTCACCAACAACTGCATAAAAGAGATTTTCGATGTCGGCAAAGCTCAGGTATTCCAGAACTGCAACGATAAAATTGTGACGACAACACCTCGGAGCTCAACTCCCCGGGACACTGCCACAACCCCTAAATGTCAGGAGGCACCAAGAACAATGTTCTCGTCACAAAACCATCGGAACGATTCCAAGATACCCGCGTGATCCTAAAAAAAATTGTGAAAATTTGAGAAGAGGATAGTCAAAACATCTACGTCAGGAGACCTCACCAGAGCGACGAAGGGACTGAGGAGTAAAAAGAATCCTACTCTCCGATATATATAATCCTAAGACTCAAAACATTTTTGTTCTAGACTCAACATCGCCAGCAAACAATCAAGCAGGGGGCTCCTAAGTCGGGGATAGCTCTGATTACCAACTTGTAACACCCACGATGCGGCTATATCTCCCACGTGTCGAAGCACGACTTAGAGGCATAACCGCATGGTGGTTTTGTTGCAAGAAGGGTCATCTTCACACAATCCCATGTAATGAACAAGAATGGGATAAAGAGAGTTGGCTTACAATCGCCACTTCACACAATACATAATTTAAGATCATACATCATTCAAATACACTCATAGACCGGCTACAGTCAAGTTCAAATGAAAAGAAGACAACCCCAAATGCTAGATCCCCGATCGTCCCGACTGGGCTCCTCTACTGATCATCTGGAAACGATACATAATAACGACCAAGGGCCTCATCAAATTCCCACTTCAGCTCAGTCGTGCCATCTGCGCCAGTATCCTCGGCACCTGCATCTGTTTTGGTAGAATCTGTGAGTCACGAGGACTCAGCAATCTCACACCTGCGAGATCAAGACTATTTAAGCTCATAGGTAGGTAAGGGGGGTAATATGGTGGAGCTGCGGAAGCACTAAGCAAATATGGTGGCTAACATACGCAAGTGAGAGCGAGAAGAGAAGCAACACATCGGTCGAGAAACAAGAAGTGATCAAGAAGTGATCCTGAAACTACTTACGTCAAGCATAACTCTAACCGTGTTCACTTCCCGGACTCCGCCGAGAAGAGACCGTCACGGCTACACACAGTTGATGCATTTTAATGAAGTCAAGTGTCAAGTTATCTACAACCGTACATTAACAAATTCCCATCTGCCTCATAACCGCGGGCACGGCTTTCGAAAGATTATATACCCTGCAGGGGTGTCCCAACTCAGCCCATCACAAGCTCTCACGGTCAACGAAGGAATAGACCTTCTCCCGGGAAGACCCGATCAGTCTCGGAATCCCGGTTCGCAAAACATTTCGACAATGGTAAAACAAGACCATCAAAGCCGCCCGATGCGCCGACAAATCCCGATAGGAGCTGCACATATCTCGTTCTCAGGGCAACACCGGATGAGACAGGCTACGAGTAAAACCAGCCTAACACCGGATCTGGATCTGGCCGGAACGAGGGCACGGCTGCCGGAGTGGTTCGTCGCCGGAGCGGGCGGCGACGGCTGCCGGAGTAGGAGGGGACGAGGAGGTCCGGCGGAGGGCGGCTGGGGACGGTGCCGGAGCGGGCAGCCGGGCGGCGGAGCGCGCGGCTCCGGCCGGGCTCGCGGGGCGCGGGCGCGCCGCGGGTCGGCGAGGCGGCGCGGGAGGCCGGGGCCGGGGCCAGCAACGGCGACTGCGGCTGGCGACGGCGCGACGCGGAGGCGGAGGACGACGGCGGCGGTGGCGGAGTCCGGCGACCCGGTCGGGCGCGCGGGCGCGCGGCGGCGGGCGTGCGGGCTGGGCGGGCCCCGCCTGGGCCCGGCGGGCCGGCGGCGCGGGGGCGCGGCGGAGGGCGACGTGGCGCGGCCTGATTCACTGCGGCGGGCGGCGCGGACACGTCCGGCCTAACGCGGACACGTCTGGCGGCGCGGGGAGGAAATAGCTAGGGTTTCGTCCGGATTTCGGGGAAGGGATCTATTTATAGAGGTAGAGGGAGCTAGGAGTGTCCAAATGGGGTGCGGTTTTCGCCCACACGATCGTGATCGAACGACCGAGAGCATGGAGGGGAGTTAGATGGGTTATTGGGCTGTTTTGGAGGGGTGTTGGGCTGCAACTTAAAATAGGCCTTTGCGAGAGTGCAGTTAACCGTTGGGGTACCAAACGAGCTCCAAATGACCCGAAACTTGATAGGTGGTCTAGCGGTGCTATACCAGGGCCACTTGGCAAGGCTCGGTCCATTCCGAGAACGTTCAACACCCGCACACGAAAAGAGACAAGAGGGGTGCGCCGGTGCATGTGGGAGTGTCGGATTGCGAAACGGACAATGGGGAAAATGCTCGGATGCAGGAGACAAACACGTATGCAAATGAGATGCACATGATGACATGATATGATAAGCATGACGTGAATAAAATGCAAAACAAAACACAAAACCCAACCACGGAGGGAATATCATATCACATAGCCGAAAATGGCAAGAGTTGGAGATACAAATATGGAAAGTTACATCCGGGGTGTTACATCATGTTAGGTGGAGCTGGTCCCACGCCCTGCGCAGGCACGAGGCACTGGGGGCTGCGCGCATGCATCAAGCTGGAGTCCTTGGGGGTGCCTGCCTCCCAAGGTTTCACCTTCGTGGAGGCCCTGCAAAGCCTCAGCCATGAGAAAACGTAGCGCGCTAGGAGGTCAAGAGAAAAGGTATTTACTCATCTGCCACATATCTCCTCGGCTTCAGCGGCCGACGGGTGTCATCATTGTGGCACGGGGACCTCTTCCTCTTCAGGAGTGACTCAAGGCATAGGCGGCGCCAACTAGACCATGACGGACGATCCTCAGGGGAACGCTCGGCGTGGTATCTGGAGCGGGGGTCCCAAGGGCAAGGGCACCCAGAGAGACCTGCTGGCTCATGGCTCCGGGGCCGTTGATGGGCTCCTCGTCGTCAGCAGCCACTCTAGAGCCACCATCCCGGGTATTAGAAGCCCCTGCCTCCGGAGCTTGGGGTTGCACCAGTTCTGCGGCAGCTCCTTCCAGGGCCCCGGAAGCCTCGGACTCCTGAGCCTCTAGCGGGGTTGGGCCTCCGGAGGAGCTCTCAATAGCTGATGGAGTCGCGCGCCCCCTGCCTCCACACTCGGGGCGCATGCGGCAAGGTCGATCAGGAGAGGAGCCACGAAGACGGGGTTCTCGCGGGGCCCCTCAATGCCCTCGAGAAGCAACCCCCACTCGTCGAATAGAGGCATCTGACCTGCGAAGGCCGCCTTATTTGAGCATAGATAGAGAAGGCAGCCACCCCCCAAAATGTCAGCAGGCTCGGGCTCACCGGTCAGAAGCTTGGGCACCATGCCCAAGGTATCAGCAGCAAGCGACGGCTTCTGCAGCCTCATCGGATCTCCGGCGCCTGTGAAGTCCCACATCGGGCGAGAATGGCGCTGGAGGGGAGCAATGCGCTGCTTCACGGATTCCTTCACCACCATTGGTGCTGTCACCTCCAGTTCCTGGAGCCTCACCAATCTCTTCCAGACGAAAGCAAGACGACGGTCAGAGAGCTTCTCATGGCACCAGCCGGAGCTAGGCGAGGTCGGCGACTCAGGAATCAAGAGCAGGGGGCTGAATGCGCGGGCGTCCATAAGGAGCCACTACTTCTAAAATCCCTTCGCGACGGGCGAGAGCTCGAAGTCAATCCCCGAACCAGTGGTCGTGACTACGGCTTCGAAGATCACGCACCCAGCACGTTGGCGGGCGTCAGCCAACCGAAGCAAGAAGAAATGGCGAAACAAGACCACGGAGGGAGTGATGCCTATCATGGCCTCGTAGAGGAAGGCGAACACAGCGATGAGGATGATGGAGCGGGGGTCCAGATGTAGCAGATGGATCTGGTAATGCGACATCACGGCATTGAAGAAAGGGGAGAAAGGAGGAATCAACCCAGCAAGAAGAGCATGGAGATAGATAGGGATCTCGGTGGCGCTCATCTCTCTGGTTCGCCAAGATGCAGGGCAGACAGCCGTCACCCTCCCCTCATTGGAATAAGCGGCGAGCGCATGGCAAACCTTGTCCAGCCCCTCCTCATTGATCATCGTCGGCTGCTCAAGGGCTGGCTCCAGGGCCAGCGGAGGACCGGCCGGGGCGAGCAGCCGGCAAGATTGGGAAAGAGGAAACAAGAGCCGAGCAAGGTAATTGCGAAGGGCAAGCTGCACTAACAATGGGCGGCTGCTGGGTCTACCGGATATCAAGGCGGCGTGGGGAAGTGGAGACGCCCATGTCCCATCAACCGCTACATGTCTTCAAGGCCACAGGCTGATAAGGCCCGCGGCGCTCCACCCTTGCCCTCTGGCTTCGCCTGGAAGCCAAGTCCGAACGCGCCTTGGGCCCGGGGGTAATAACCCACAAGTGTAGGGGATCGAAATAGCTTTCGAGGGTAAAGTTTTCAACCCAAATTTATTGATTCGACACAAGGGGAGCCAAAGAATATTCTTGAGTATTAGCAGTTGAGTTGTCAATTCAACCACACCTGGATAACTTAGTATCTATAGCAAGGAATTTAGTAGCAAAGTAGTATGATAATAATAGTAACAGTAGCAAAAGTAAAGATAAATGTTTTTGGGTTTTTGTAGTAGTTGTAACAGCAGCAGCGGAGAAGTAAATAAGCGAAGAATAATATATGAAAGTCTCATAGGCAATGGATCAGTGATGGATAATTATGCCGGATGTGATTCCTCATGTAATAGCTATAACATAGGGTGACACAGAACTAGCTCTAGTTCAACAATGTAATGTAGGAATGTATTCCATAAATAGTCATACGTGCTTATGGAAAAGAACTTGTATGACATCTTTTGTCCTACCCTCCCGTGGCAGCGGGGTCCTAGCGGAAACTAAGGGATATTAAGGCCTCCTTTTAATAGAGAACCGGACCAAAGCATTAACACATAGTGAATACATGAACTCCTCAAACTATGGTCATCACCGAGAAGTATCCCGATTATTGTCACTTTGGGGTTGTCGGGTCATAACACATAATAGGTGACTATAGACTTACAAGATAGGATCAAGAACACACATATATTCATGAAAACATAATAGGTTCAGATCTGAAATCATGGCACTCGGGCCCTAGTGACAAGCATTAAGCATAGCAAAGTCATAGCAACATCAATCTCAGAACATAGTGGATACTAGGGACCAAACCCTAACAAAACTAACTTGATGACATGGTAAATCTCATCCAACCCACCACCATCCAGCAAGCCTACGATGGAATTACTCACGCACGGCGGTGAGCATCATGAAATTGGTGATGGAGGATGGTTGATGATGACGATGGCGACGAATCCCCCTCTCCGGAGCCCCGAACTGACTCCAGATCAGCCCTCCCAAGAGAGATTAGGGCTTGGCGGCGTCTCCATGTCGTAAAACGCGATGAAACTTTCTCTGTGATTTTTTTCTCCGCGAGACAGAATATATGAAGTTGGAGTTGAATTCGGTGGAGGTCCAGGGGGCCCACGAGATAGGGGGTGCGCCCCCCTATCTCGTGGACAGGCCCTGGGCCCCCTGGTGTATTTCTTTCGCCCAGAAATTCTTGTTAATTCCAAAAAGTGCCTTTGTGGATTTTTAGGACATTCCGAGAACTTTTCTTTTCTACACATAAAACAACATCATGGCAGTTCTGCTGAAAACAGCGTCAGTTTGGGTTAGTTTCATTCAAATCATGCAAGTTAGAGTCCAAAACAAGGGCAAAAGTGTTTGGAAAAGTAGATACGTTGGAGACGTATCAGGGGGCTACTGTCGGCGTCCTGGATTCGGGGGTATCCAGCCCTGCCTGCCTACGGCCCACCATGTGGCTCCATCGACGGCCTGGTACGGCCCAGCTTCAACACCAACACCGAAAGACCCTCGCGAGGGGCCAAGCCTCACGAGGCGGGCAACGCCAAGACCCCGAAGAAATTGGCCTCCTTAGGAGGGCTCCTAAGGGGCGGAGAGTTCTATGCAGGTTACCTCACGAGGCTCAGCTGAAGTGAGTCATGACGACCAAGGCCAGGCGGGCGCAGAGCGCAGGTTTCCTCTTCGATGCAAAGGAGGCAAGCCACAGGTGCAGAGTCCCAAGGAATCAGCCAAAGGTTTCCATTCTGGTGCAAAGAGACCAAGACCGCCAGGACGGCAGGACAGAGGTCATCGGCGAGCCCACCGCAGCGTCACGACCAGAGGCTTTTCGCAGGTGAAGACTACTTTTGTCAGGATAGACTGTATGACTTGTCCCTTTTCAAATCCGGCCGTTGTGGGATCCCTCCCCGCTCATATTTTGGAAGAGGACCAAGGCCACTATAAATAGGACTAGCCACCACCATAGACGGGACAAGATCAGAACAAGTAGAGCTAGCATACACCACACCGGCTCAAGAACACCTCACCTCCTGAGGCTTGTTCATCCTCTGTACCAGTTCATCCACAGCCCTTCGAGGCAATCCACCACACATGCTGGATTAGGGTATTACACCACAACGGTGGCCCGAACCAGTATAAATCGATGTGTCTTTGTGTCTCGTCGCGCTAGGCTTAGGAGGATCGCGAGTAGGTAGGCTCGGTAGGTTGAGATGTCTGCACGCACCCCAGAGTTCGAACCTCTCAAGGGTTTGCGGATCCCTAAATCCGATAGAATCTTCCTCACTACCTCTCCCCCCATTACTCTCCTTCTTCTACCTACCTTTCTATCTGTTTATTACTCCTAGCTAACTTACACCACCTCCATTAATGCATCTCCTTTCTCTTTTTCCTCTCCCTCCACTAGATAAAGTCATCTCCTTCCCCAACTAGCTTGGTAGATCTACCCATTTAATGAAGTGAGCTAGGTACCTCCCTAACTAGATCTAGCCATCTCAAGAAGTAAGCTTTGTCCACTTTTGATCATTCCCTAGGTGTGTGGTGACACCGATCGACATCATCATCACCGTGCTCGATCTCGAGATAGGTGATTAAATTTTTTTTGCTTTTGCAAGAATGGAAATATGTGTATGTGTGTGATATGACATAATCGCGTGATATGATGGAAACTGTGTGTATGGCTTGAGTTGCCGCCGAATTGTGCTTGAGTTGCCTATGTTTTGTCGAAATGTCGATTTATTTCTGTTTTGGCGAATTTTGGGCAAACTCTATATGTCCTATTTTTAGGGAAGGTCATGCCGAATTTTTGTATGACTTTGATGCATGTACACATTTTTATAATCAATTTGTTTATTATTACCGTGCAGGCGTTCATGATGGTCAGTGGAACGATGGTGGACAGGTGGTTGCGTTCGGCGGTGCAGGACATGAAAGAAAATAACCTGACAGAGGTTTTATGTCCGTGTCGAAGATGCAAAGGAATAGTTTGGCTTGACCCCTATGACGATGGTCGTCTCGAAGTGCAACTGCTCATGACTGGTTTCATGGATGGCTATACTCGGTGGATAATTGAAGATGAGGATGATGATGTTGAGGACGCCGATGGGGCTGGCAATGACGACACGGGGCAAGACGAAGAGATGATCGATAATGGCGGTGGGGAAGAGGCCAGACATGGCGGCGGAGAAGGGGCCGGACATGGCGGAGGAGAAGGGGCTGGACATGGCAGCGGAGAGAACATGGACTACACACTGCAGTGTTCGTCGGTACTAAGTTCAATCATGCAGGACGCTCGTGTTCAAGCACTGCTTCGCAAGGAGACAAGTATTGAGAGAGCTTCTTCTAGAGAGGAGGCTAAGCTGCAGCAACTGGTGGTAGACTCGAACACTCCATTGTATGATGGTTGCAATTCTGAGGTGACCCGCTTGAGTTTCACGCTCCAACTCCTGAAGACGAAGGCTAAAAACAAATGGACCGACACTAGCCTCGATGAGCATCTCAAGTACCTAAAGGATGTTCTTCCCACGGGGAATCTACGTCCTACAAGTGTGGGTGAGGCCAAGAATACTGTGTGCTCTCTTGATCTGCCGCACGTTAAATACCATGCATGCATCAACGATTGAATAATTTATCGGAAGGAGCACGCGGAAAAAACAAGTTGTCCGGTGTGCAATGCTTCTCGATACAAGAAGGCCGGGAAGAAATCTCCCTAGAAAGTTGTATGGTACTTACCGATCACTCCCCGTCTCCAGCGGTATTTCGTAGATCCCAAGGAAGCAAAGCTCATGCGCTGGCACGCGGAGAGGAAGAAGCCCGTCGATGGAGATGATCCGAAGCTGAGACATGTCAAGGATGGAAGCCAGTGGAGAGCGTTGAATGGCTTCTATTGGTATTTCGAATGTGATGGAAGGAACATCGTGCTCGACGCGTGTACTGATGGCATGAATCCATTTGGCAACCAGAACACCAACCGTAGCACATGGCCCGTGTTTGTATGGATGTACAACCCCCCTGGTTGTGCATGAAGTCGAAGTACATTCACATGAGCATGCTGATTCAAGGGCAAAAACAACTGACAAATAATATTAATTTGTATTTGGGGCTACTTCAAGAGCAGTTAGACACATTATGGAAAACACCGGCCAAGACATGGGACGCCAGCAAAGGCGAGTATTTCTACATGAGAGTCGTGCTGATCATGATAGTGCGCGGCTATCTCGGTTACGGATATGTCGCAGGCCAAGTGTGCCATGGATATTGTGGATACACGCGGTGCATGGATGATACAACGTCTCAGCACCTAATGTCAAGGAAAGAGGGCGGGTCTGGGAAAATCGTGTACATGGGGCATCGAAGATGGCTCGAGAAGGACGACCCATGGAGAAATCATGGAGATCTATTCAATGGTCACGCTGAGCATCGAGGACCTCCACATAAGTGGAGCGGCGCCAAAATTGATGAGCTATTGAAAAACTGGGAACAGTGCCCCATGCCGGGAAAGACGATGAAAAAGGCGCCAGAGCCACTGCTGAAGGTATGGAAGACGAGGTCTGTGTTCTGGGACTTGGAGTACTGGCACAAACTCGACACACCTAATTTCCCTGATCAAATGCATATTTGTAAGAATGTCCTTGAGAGCTTGCTCGCGACACTGATGAAAATGTCGGATAAGACCAAGGAAGGGCCGAAGGCAAGAAAAGACTTGCAAGATTTGGAAATTAGGGATGGTCTGCACATGCCGACCCGTAAAAAGTCAGACGAGACAGAGACGGAGACAGAGGCGCGGGAGAAGAAGGGCAAAAAACTAAAGGAAGAGGATTATTGCCCCCCTTCTTGCTTGGCCTTAAGTCCGGCTGAGACCGATCATTTCTTTAAGTGCCTTACTAGAGTCAAAGTTAGTTCCAGTAACTGTGGCAAGATAAGCAGATATCTAGACACGAACAAGAAAAGGTTCAGCGGGATGAAGTCCCATGACTGTCATGTGATGATGACGTAAATACTACATGTTTCCCTTAGAGGGATAATGGACAAGCACGTCTGTGACACGCTTATTGGTCTCTGCAACTTTTTCAACGTCATCTCCCGAAAGTCGATCAGTGTGAAGCAGCTCCGAAGGCTACAGGAAGAGATCGTTGTGATACTGAATGAGCTTGAGATGTAATTCCCGCCCGCGTTCTTTGACGTCATGATGCATCTGTGTGTCCATATTGTGGACGACATAATAGACCTGGGGCCGTCATTCCTGCATAACATGATGTCGTTTGATAGGATGAATGGGATCATCAAAGGATTCGTTCGTAACATGTCTCATTTGGATGGAAGCATCGTCTAGGGCTATCTGACACAAGACTACATCTCTTTATGCGATAATTTTCTATATGGCGCGGACCAGCCGCCTGGTGTTGGTGTTGGTTTTTCCGTTAACAAGCACAATGGGAGGCTCCAAGGAGAAGGTCACTCCAACGGTCACAGGAAACTGCACGTGGCATACTCAGATCGATGCAACGACTTTAACAAAGCAAACTTGGTAGTGCTACAACACCTAGACGAGGTAGATCCTTTCATGGCAATGCGGAAACAAATTATCTCAAAGAAGTATCATGACCGGGATATGCAGGACGGACGCCATAGTTACTAGAGAGCACAACTCCACTTTCCTGCGTTGGTTCAAAGAGCATATTATTGCTCATCCCCTGGAAGAGGGCTCTAAGGATGGATTGCTCATATATGCCTTAGCACATGGCCCCTCGCCCAACCTCGTCACCTATCACGCATACAATATCAACGGATACATGTTCTACACGGAGACCAAAGGTATGGACAGTGATGATCAGAACTCAGGGGTGACGATGGAATGCATGACGGGCAGCGACAACGGCGCAACTGATAGATTTTACGGAAGGGTCGAGGAGATCTGGGAGCTTGACTACTCTGGACTTCACAAGGCGATGATGTTCCGTGTCAGATGGGCTAAGAATGTCAAAGGAGAAAACCGGTATTTCACTACCATGACTACAGCCGACGCCAAGAGCGCTACCGTGAATGCTATCGAAAAAAACGAGCCATGGGTACACGCTAAGCATGTGACACAATGCTTCTTCATAACCGACCCGTTCAATCCCAGGCGTATTGTCGTGAGGAGAGGAACATCATTGGAATGGATGGAGTCGCCAACAAGGAAGACTACGACCAGTATGGCAACCCAATGAGGGAACATGACGATGACGATGAAGTATATGTCAAAAGAAGAATCAATACTACATTACCTAAGAAATATCATACTCCATGGAAAAGGAGAAGTCACAATGAGGGGCTCAATTATTCTTTAACAAACAAGAAGGGAAAGAAGCTCACTTAAAAATGAAAACGTCAACGCTGAGGAACCGTATGTTATCGATCAAATGATGTAATATATATATGTTCCTATTTTGTGTACACACTTGGCCATTATGCATTGGTCAAATTATGTAATATATATGTTCCTATTTTGTGTAAATTCTTAACCGTCAAATGATGCAATATATATTGCCTTAGTTATATACATTGTATCACCTTCCCTTTGTTCACTGCTCTCGGAAAAAAGGAAAAGAAAATAAAAGAAAAGGGAGAGAAAATAAAGGAAAAGAAAATAGAAGAAACAAACAGGAAAACTGCTACAGGTACTGGCTACAGCAGTAGCGCTTTCTGCACAAAAACGCTATCGCTATCTGTAATAGCAGTAGTGCTTTCTGACAAAAACGTTGTAGCTATCTGTAATAGCAGTAGCGCGGTCTGTGCAAAAACGTTATAGCTAACTTAACTATAGCGTGTATGTCCAGAACGCGCTACTACTACCTCGACTTAACCCCCCAAATCCTCACTCTCTCCGCTTCTTCCCGCCTCTGCTTTTCCCCCAAATCCCCACTCTCTCTTCCCCCATGTCGTCACCTCCAAAGCCCTCGACCCCGATGTTCGCCCCCGACCCAGGCGCTCAGCCCCGTCCTGGTGCTCGCCCCCGACCCCGGCGCTCGCCCCCATCCCCGCGCTCACCCCGTCCTGGTGCTCGCCCCCGCCTCCCCCGACCCCGGCGACCCTCGGTGTCGCGCCGTCACCCCCGACCCTGCCTCGCCTCGCTGTTGCACCGTCTCCCCCGACCCCATCTCTCTCTCTGCCCTCTGTAAGCCCTCTCCCCTCCCCTCTTCTCTACTAGTTAGTACGAAATATTATGAACCCTAGGCTATTTTTAGTGTAAGAAAAAACAGAATTGATTATATAGGTTTCTTGCATTTTTTAGTTAAAGCAATTGATGATATTTAAATTTTATAGTGCTAGTTAGTTAATTAGAATTCGTATGAAACCTAGGACGGATTAGTTAAAGCAATTGTTGCTATTTAAATTTTTTAGTTAAAGTAATTGGTGCTATTTAAAAAAACAGAACTTGAAGTGGAAAGATTAGTTTTATATTTAAAAAAACATGACTTCTTGCATTTTTCTTCAAGTTCTATATTTTTCTTCCTTTTATATGCAAATTTGAAGTGGACATGTGATATGTGGACATGTGATTTGGACATGTCATGTTTCGAATTTGTACATGTCATTTGGACATGTGATGTGCAGGGTAAATGATCCGAGTGGCCTATGTTTCGCCGGAATCTTGATTCATTTCCATTCTGGTGAATTTCAGGCTCTCAATATGTCCACTTTTTAGCAAAGGCCATGGCGAAATTTTCCGTGAATTTTGGCATGACTAGTGCTAGAAAGTAGGCGTATCGAGTGTCAGGAGTTGCTGGGAATGGCATTCCGGCAAACATAGATATTTTTTATGTCTTTTCTCATTTTTTATAGTTTAAGAATTAAACAAGGAGACTTAACCATAGGAAGCATGTCGAACAACGAAGAAACCGGGCCTTTTGACCAAGATGCAGACGAGATGGATTATGAGGGTGAACAAGACTACCTCAACTTTTTGTCTACTAAGCACAGTCAAGGTTTGCAGGTCGACCTCGATGATGGTACTGACGCCGACATCGACACCGACAACGCCGGGCACCGACGGCGGCGCCGAGACCGGCGGGGAAGGTACCAACGGGGAAGATACCGGCGCCGATGCCGCTAACGGAGAGAAGAAGCAGAAGAAGCAGAGGATACGAAAACCTAACAAACTCGGCATCAGACGACTGGTGATCACAAAGATGGCACCTGGCAAGTTTGAGCCATTAGAGCCAGAAGTACCTCGCAAGTGCTATGGGAACCAAGTAGGATGCATCCTACAGGAATGCGCGAGTGATACACCTCCAACGTATCTATAATTTTTGATTGTTCCATGCCATTATATTACCCATTTTGGATGTTTATGGGCTTTACTTTACACATTTATATCATTTTTGGGACTAACCTACAAACCGGAGGCCCAGCCCGTATTGCTATTTTTTGCCTATTTCAGTGTTTCGAAGAAAAGGAATATCAAACGGAGTCCAAACACAATGAAACCTTTAGGAGCGTGATTTTTCGAATGAACGTGATCCAGAGGACTTAGAGTGCAAGTCAAGAAGCAATCGAGGAAGCCACGAGGGTGGAGGGCGCCCCCCCCCCCCTACTGGGCGCGCCCCTTGATAACCCACAAGTGTAGGGGATCGCAACAGCTTTCGACGGTAAAGTATTCAACCCAAATTTATTGATTCGACACAAGGGGAGCCAAAGAATACTCTTGAGTATTAGCAGTTGAGTTGCCAATTCAACCACACCTGGATAACTTAGTATCTGCAGCAAGGTATTTAGTAGCAAAGTAGTATGATAATAATCGTAACAGTAGCAAAAGTAAAGATATATGTTTTTGGGTTTTTGTAGCAATTGTAACAGCAGCAACGGAAAAGTAAATAAGCGAAGAATAATATATGAAAAGCTCGTAGGCAATGGATTAGTGATGGATAATTATGCCGGATACGATTCCTCATGTAATAGCTATAACATAGGTTAACACAGAACTAGCTCCAGTTCATCAATGTAATGTAGGCATGTATTCCGTAAATAGTCATACGTGCTTATGGAAAAGAACTTGCATGACATCTTTTGTCCTACCCTCCCGTGGCAGCGGGGTCCTAGTGGAAACTAGGGGATATTAAGGCCTCCTTTTAATAGAGAACGGGACCAAAGCATTAACACATAGTGAATACGTGAACTCCTCAAACTACGGTCATCACCGAGAAGTATCCCGATTATTGTCACTTTGGGGTTGTCGGATCATAACACATAATAGGTGACTATAGACTTGCAAGATAGGATCAAGAACACACATATATTCATGAAAACATAATAGGTTCAGATCTGAAATCATGGCACTCGGGCCCTAGTGACAAGCATTAAGCATAGCAAAGTCATAGCAACATCAATCTCAGAACATAGTGGATACTAGGGATCAAATCCTAACAACACTAACTTGATTACATGGTAAATCTCATCCAACCCATCACCGTCCAGCAAGCCTATGATGGAATTACTCACGCACGGCGGTGAGCGTCATGAAATTGGTGATGGAGGATGGTTGATGATGACGACGGCGACGAATCCCCCTCTCCGGAGCCCCGAACGGACTCCAGATCAGCCCTCCCTAGAGAGATTAGGGCTTGGCGGCGGATCCGTGTCATAAAACGCGATGAAACTTTCTCTCTGATTTTTTTCTCTGCGAGACGGAATATATGGAGTTGGAGTTGAGGTCGGTGGAGGTCCAGGGGGCCCACGAGATAGGGGGCGCGCCCTACAGGGGGGGCGCCCCCTGTCTCGTGGACAGGCCCTCGGCCCCCTGGTGTATTTCTTTCGCCCAAAAATTCGTATTAATTCCAAAAAGTGCCTCCGTGGATTTTCAGGACATTCCAAGAACTTTTCTTTTCTACACATAAAACAACATCATGGCAGTTATGCTGAAAACAACGTCAGTCCGGGTTAGTTTCATTCAAATCATGCAAGTTAGAGTCCAAAACAAGGGCAAAAGTGTTTGGAAAAGTAGATACATTGGAGACGTATCAACTCCCCCAAGCTTAAACCTTTGCTTGTCCTCAAGCAATTTAGTTGATAAACTGAAAGTGATAAAGAAAAACTTTTCCAAACTCTGTTTGCTCTTGTTGTTGTAAACATGAAAAGCCAGCATTCAAGTTTCAGCAAATATTATGAACTAACCATACTCACAATAACACTTGGGTCTCACAATTACTGATATCAATAGCATAATCAGCTAGCGAGCCATAATAATAAAACTCGGATGACAACACTTTCTCAAAACAATCATAACATGATATAACAAAATGGTATCTCGCTAGCCCTTTCTGAGACTGCAAAACATAAATGCAGAGCACCTTTAAAGATCAAGGACTGACTAAACATTGTAATTCACGGTAAAAGAGATCCAATCAAGTCATACCCAATATAAACCAATAGTAATGAATGCAAATGACAGTGTGCTCTCCAGCGGGTGCTTTTTAATAAGAATTAAATAGATAGTCCCTTCGCAGAGGGAAGCAGGGATTTGTAGCGATGCCAGAGCTCGATTTTAAAATAGAGATTGAATAACATTTTGGGCGGCATACTTTCACTATCAACGCAACAACTATGAGATGGCTGTATCTTCTATACTACATGCATTATAGGCAGTTCCCAAACAGAATAGTAAAGGTTTATACTCCCCCAACCACCAACAAGCATCAATCCATGGCTTGCTCGAAACAACGAGTGCCTCCAACTAACAACAGCCCTGGGGGAGTTTTGTTTAATTATTTTGATTTGCTTTGATCTTTTTGGATCATGGGACTGGGCATCCCGGTTACCGGCCCTTTCCCATGAATGAGGAGCGGAGTCCACTCCTCGTGAGAATAACCCACCTATCATGGAAGATATAGGCATCCCTAGTTGTAACATGAGTTGCTCGAGCATACAAAACAGAATTTCATTTGAAGGTTTGGAGTTTGGCACATACAAATTTACTTGGAACGGCAGGTAAATACCGCATATAGGAAGGTATGGTGGACTCATATGGAACAACTTTGGGGTTTAAGGAGTTTGGATGCACAAGCAGTATTCCCGCTTAGTACAGGTGAAGGCTAGCAAAAGACTGGGAAGTGACCAACTGAGAGAGCGACAACAGTCATGAACATGCATTAAAATTAATTCACACCGAATACAAGCATGAGTAGGATATCATCCACCATGAATATAAATATCATGAAGGCTATGTTGATTTGTTTCAACTACATGCATGAACATGTGCCAAGTTGAGACACTCAATTCATTCAAAGGAGGATACTATCTCATCATATCATAATCATTCTAATAGCATGTTGGCACACAAGGTAAACCATTATAACTCATAGCTAATCAAGCATGGCACAAGCAACTATAATCTCTAAATGTCAATGCAAATATGTTTACTTTATAATAAGCTGACTCAGAAACGATGAACTCATCATATTTACAAAAACAAGAGAGGTCGAGTTCATACCAGCTTTTCTCATCCCAATAAGTCCATCATATGTCGTCATTATTGCCTTTCACTTGCACGACCGAACGATGTGTATAATAATAAGAGTGCACGTGCATTGGAGCTGGAATCTGCAAGCATTCAACTCAAAAGAGAAGACAAGTAATGTGGGCTCTAAGTTAAATAAACAATCATGCATATGAGAGCCACTAAACATTTTCAATATGGTCTTCTCGACCCTCAAAGGAAAGAAAAGAAAAGAAAACTATTTACACGGGAAAGCTCCCAACAAGTAAGAAGGAGAACTAGAAATCTTTTTGGATTTTCATTTGAATTTCTACTACAAGCATGGAAATTAAACTAACAAATTTTTTTGGTTTCTCTCAAAGTTTAACAAGCACACAAGACAAAAGCTAGAAAAAGGAATTTAAACTAGCATGGATAATACAATGAAAGAGTATGAGCACTGACGACTAGTGTGTGAACATGAATGTAAAGTCGGTGAGAAATACGTACTCCCCCAAGCTTAGGCTTTTGGCCTAAGTTGGTCTAATACCAAGGATCGCCTAGCTGATATCCATAAGCGAAACCGGGGTTGTACTAAGATGCAGCGGCAACCGCCTCCTGAGCTGCACGTGTTGGCGAGCTGCCTCCACTCCCCTCTCGTATTCATTTGCTTCCTCCCTGGTGACAACATATCTTCCTTTTGCCTGATAATCAAAAAGGTAGGGAGCAGGAAGAGTAACAGGGACGACGTTGCGTCTGTCATAGATTAGTCGATAATGGAGGAATTGTTCATTCCCCTCAAGAAAATGATGATTAAACATCGCTTCTTTATCCAAATAAACAGGAGGTAAAAACATATCCCCCTCTTGTGGGGCTATATTAAGATAATTAGCCACACGGGTTGCATAAATTCCTCCAAAGAAATTTCCCTTCCTACTATTATTCTGCAACCTTCGTGTAACTATTGCCCCCAAGTTATGACCTTTATAACCTAACACAGCACTCTTGAGGACACACAGATTAGGGACACGCATGTGACATGCTTCATACTTACGGTTAATACATCTACCAATGAAGAGAGCAAAATAATGTATAGCAGGAAAATGAATGCTCCCTATGGTAGCTTGTGCTATGTCCCTAGATTCTCCCACAGTAATACTAGCAAGAAAATCTCTAAATTCAGATTTGTGAGAATCATTAATATTACCCCACTGCGGGAGTTTGCAAGCATTTGTAAAATCCTCTAAGTCCATGGTGTAAGATGTATCATAAATATCAAATAGGACACTAGGAGAATTACGCGTACAGTTATATTTAAACCTCCACACAAAGGAATCAGTCAATTAATAGTATTGAGGACACTTATCTTGTAAGAAGTCCTCCAGCTCGGCTTTACACACATACGCGTCAAAATCCTCCTTAAAGCCTGCTCTGACCATAAAATCATCGGATGGCCACTCACAAGCTCGTACATTCGCGTCCCTCAGCAAATGCAACATCTTGCTCACGTATAGCAATCCTGGGCCCTTTCTTCGCCGAGGAACCACCTTGGTACATTCTTCTAAGCATATTTATTTTTCTGAAAATTTCTGAAATTTTTAGTAACTTCAAAATAAAAGTGCATAAAACTAAACAAGATTGATAGCAACTACTCCTACAAGTGCCTAGAGCCTATATCATGCATTGGAATTGCTTAGGACCTCGAAAATTTAACATGCAAGCTCAAGAACATGGTCACCTATGCAACAAAAATTTGCGATGAATAAAGCACTAGAACAAAAACTAATGGACCAATGGAAGAGTCACATACCAAGCAACAATCTCCCAGAGCAGTTTTGTGAATGGAGCTTTGAGCTAAGAGATCGAAAATCGCAGCAAAACGAGCTAGAACTCGTGCTTGAGCTGGATGGGGATTTTTTTGGGTAGAAGATGAAGTGTGTGGATGCTGGCATAAGTGGAGGGGGGCCATCAGGGGCCCATGAGACAGGGGGCGCGCACTATAGGGGGGGCGCCCTCCACTCTCGTGGCCTGGCGTTTGCCCCTCCTGCAGTGTTTTCAGTGCCTAAAATCCTCAAATATTCCAGAAAAAAACATAATAAATTTGCAGGGCATTTGGAGCACTTTTATTTTCGGACTATTTTTTAATGCACGGATAATTCAGAAAACGGACGGGTAATACTATTTTTGCTTTATTTAATCTAAATAATAGAAAGTAAGAAAAAAGGGTACAGAAGGTTGTGCCTTCTAGTTTCATCCATCTCATGATCATCAAAATGAATCCACTAACAAGGTTGATCAAGTCTTGTTAACAAACTCATTCCGAATAGCACGGAACCAGAGAAATTTCGAATAACACTAAGTTACCTCAATGGGGATATGAAAATCCCCAACAATAAGAATATCATACTTTTTCTTGGCAGTAGGGAGGGGAAATTCAAAACCTCCAATAATAATAGTTGGAACTTTTCCAATAGAATTTATGCTATGAACTTGAGATTGTTTCCTCGGAAAGTGTACCATATGCTCATTACCATTAACATGAAAAGTGACATTGCCTTTGTTGCAATCAATAACAGCCCCTGCAGTATTAAGAAAAGGTCTACCAAGAATGATAGACATACTATCGTCCTCGGGAATATCAAGAATAACAAAGTCCGTTAAGATAGTGACATTTGCAACCACAACAGGCACATCCTCACAAATACCGACAGGTATAGCAGTTGATTTATCAGCCATTTGCAAAGATATTTCAGTAGGTGTCAACTTATTCAATTCAAGTCTACGATATAAAAAGAGAGGCATAACACTAACACCAGCTCCAAGATCACATAAAGCAATTCTAACGTAATTTCTTTTAATGGAGCATGGTATAGTCGGTACACCCGGATCTCCAAGTTTCTTTGGTATTCCACCCTTAAAGGGTAATTAGCAAGCATGGTGGAAATTTCAGCTTCCAGTATCTTTCTTTTATTTGTGATGATATCCTTCATATACTTAGCATAAGGATTTACTTTGAGCATATCAGTTAAGCGCATACGTAAGAAGATAGGTCTAATCATTTCAGCAAAACGCTCAAAATCCTCATCATCCTTTGACTTGGATGGTCTAAGAGGAAAGGGCATGGGTTTCTGAACCCATGGTTCTCTTTCTTTACCGCGCTTCCTAGCAACAAAATCTCTCTTATCATAATGTTGATTCTTTGATTGTGGGTTATCAAGATCAACGGCAGGTTCAATCTCTACATCATTGTTTTTGCTAGGTGGAGCATCAACATGAACATTATCATTAACATTATCACTAGGTTCGTGTTCATCACCTGATTGTGTTTCAGCATCAAAGATAGAAATATCATTGGGATTCTCAGGTGTGTCTATAGTAGGATCACTAGAAGCATGCAAAGTCCTATCATTTTTCTTCTACTTCTTTTTAGAAGAACTAGGTGCCTCTAAATTATTTCTCTGAGAATCTTGCTCGATCCTCTTAGGGTGGCCTTCAGGACACAAAGGTTCCTGAGTCATTCTACCAGTTCTAGTAGCCACTCTAACAGCAGAGTCATTTTTATTATTTAATTCATCAATCAAATCATTCTGAGCTTTAAGTACTTGCTCAGCTTGAGTAGCAACCATAGAAGCATATTTGCTAACGAGGTGAAGTTCATCTTTAACTCTAGCCAGATTATCACTTACACGTCCTATCTCGAAAGCATTATTCTTTAACTCTCTACCAACATAAGCATTAAAACTTTCTTGTCTAGCCATAAAGTCATCAAATTCATCTAAGTCTGGGCTATGAAATTTAGTAGAGGGGATTTCAACTTTATCATATCTATAGAGAGAATTTACCTTTACTACCTGTGTCGGGTTATCAACACAATGTGGTTCTTCAACAGGCGGTATATTAAGACCATGTATTTCTTCAATAGGTGGTAAATTCTTAACATCTTCAGCTTTAATACCTTTTTCTTTCATTGATTCCTTTGCCTCTTGCATATCTTCAGGACTGAGAAATAAAACACCTCTCTTCTTCGGAGTGGGTTTAGGAATAGGCTCAGGAATTGGCTCAATTGGTTCAGGAATTGCTTCAAGAATTGGCTCAGGAAGAGTCCAATTATTTTCATTAGTCAACATATTATTCAATAATATTTCAGCTTTGTCGACTGTTCTTTCCCTGAAAACACAACCAGCACAACTATCCAAGTAGTCCTTGGAAGCATTGGTTAGTCCATTATAAAAGATATCAAGTATTTCATTTTTCTTAAGAGGATGATCAGGCAAAGCATTAAGTAACCGGAGAAGCCTCCCCCAAGCTTGTGGGAGACTCTCTTCTTTGATTTGCACAAAATTATATATTTCCTGCAAGGCAGCTTGTTTCTTATGAGCAGGGAAATATTTAGGAGAGAAGTAATAAATCATATCCTGGGGACTACACACACAACCAGGAGCAAGAGAATTATACCAAATCTTAGCATCACCCTTTAATGAGAATGGAAATATCTTAAGGATATAAAAATAGCGAGACTTCTCATCATTAGTAAACAGGGTAGCTATATCATTCAACTTGGTAAGATGTGCCACAACAGTTTCAGATTCAAGGCCATAAAAAGGATCAGATTCAACTAAAGTAATAATCTCAGGATCAACAGAGAATTCATAATCCTTATCAGTAACACAGATAGGTGAAGTAGCAAAAGCAGGGTCAGGTTTCATTCTAGCATTAAGAGACTGCTGCTTCCATTTAGCTAATAATTTCTTAAGATCATATCTATCATTGCAAGCAAAGATATCCCTAGCAGCTTCTTCATTCATAACATAACCCTTAGGAACAACAGGCAATACATAATCATTGGGAGAACCTTCATCATCACTATCATCAATAATAGCATCTTCAATATTTTCATTCCCCCTAACTCTAGCAAGTTGTTCATCAAGAAATTCACCTAATGGCAAAGTAGTATCACACACAGAAGTAGTTTTATCATGCATAGCAGAAGTGGCATCATCAATAACATGCGACATATCAGAATTCATAGCAGTAGCAGGTTTAGGTGCCGCAAGCCTACTAATAACGGAAGGAGAATCTAGTGCAGAGCTAGATGGCAGTTCCTTACCTCCCCTCGTAGTTGAGGGCAAAATCTTCGTTTTAGCATCTTTCCTGTTCTTCATAGTGATCAACAGATATAAATCCCTAGTAACTCAGAGAACAGAGCTATGCTCCCCGGCAACGGTGCCAGAAATTAGTCTTGATAACCCACAAGTGTAGAGGATCGCAACAGCTTTCGAGGGTAAAGTATTCAACCCAAATTTATTGATTCGACACAAGGGGAGCCAAAGAATATTGTTGAGTACTAGCAGTTGAGTTGTCAATTCAACCACACCTGGATAACTTAGTATCTGCAGCAAGGTATTTAGTAGCAAAGTAGTATGATAATAATGGTAACAGTAGCAAAAGTAAAGATAAATGTTTTTGGGTTTATGTAGCAATTGTAATAGCAGCAACGGAAAAGTAAATAAGCGAAGAACAATATGTGAAAAGCTCGTAGGCAATGGATCAGTGATGGATAATTATGCCGGATGCGATTCCTCATGTAATAGCTATAACATAGGGTGACACAGAACTAGCTCCAGTTCATCAATGTAATGTAGGCATGTATTCCGTAAATAGTCATACATGCTTATGGAAAAGAACTTGCATGACATCTTTTGTCCTACCCTCCCGTGGCAGCGGGGTCCGAGCGGAAACTAAGGGACATTGAGGCCTCTTTTTAATAGAGAACTGGACCAAAGCATTAACACATAGTGAATACATGAACTCCTCAAACTATGGTCATCACCGAGAAGTATCCCGATTATTGTCACTTCGGGGTTGTCGGATCATAACACATAATAGGTCACTATAGACCTGCAAGATAGGATCAAGAACACACATATATTCATGAAAACATAATAGGTTCAGATCTGAAATCATGGCACTCGGGCCCTAGTGACAAGCATTAAGCATAGCAAAGTCATAGCAACATCAATCTCAGAACATAGTGGATACTAGGGATCAAACCCTAACAAAACTAACTTGATTACATGGTAAATCTCATCCAACCCATCACCGTCCAGCAAGCCTACGATGGAATTACTCACGCACGGCGGTGAGCATCATGAAATTGGTGATGGAGGATGGTTGATGATGACGACAACGACGAATCCCCCTCTCCGGAGCCCCGGACGGACTCCGGATCAGCCCTCCCGAGAGAGATTAGGGCTTGGCGGCAGCTCTGTGTCATAAAACGTGACGAAACTTTCTCTCTGATTTTTTTCTCCATGAGACGGAATATATGGAGTTGGAGTTGAGGTCGGTGGAGGTCCAGGGGGCCCACGAGATAGGGGGACGCGCCCTACAGGGGGGCGCTCCCCCCTGTCTCGTGGACAGGCCCTCGGCCCCCTGGTGTATTTCTTTCGCCCAGAAATTCTTATTAATTCCAAAAAGTGCCTCCGTGGATTTTCAGGACATTCTGAGAACTTTTCTTTTCTACACATAAAACAACATCATGGCAGCTCTGCTGAAAACAGCGTCAGTACGGGTTAGTTTCATTCAAAATCATGCAAGTTAGTGTCCAAAACAAGGGCAAAAGTGTTTGGAAAAGTAGATACGATGGAGACATATGACCCCCCTATCTCGTGGGCCCCTCGGGCATCCACCAACCTACTTCTTCCTCCTATATATAACCACGTACCCCAAGAACATCAAAGGCGACCACAAAAAACTATTTCCACCACCGTAACCTTCTGTATCCGCGAGATCTCATCTTGGAGCCTTCGTCGGCGCTCCGTCGGAGGGGGAATCGACCACGGAGGGCTTCTACATCAACACCATAACCTCTCCGATGAGTTGTGAGTAGTTTACCATAGACCTTCGGGTCCATAGTTATTACCTAGATGGCTTCTTCTCTCTTTTTGGATCTCAATACCATGTTCTCCTCGATCTTCTTGGAGATCTATTCAATGCAACTCTTTTTGCGGTGTGTCTGTCGAGATCCAATGAATTGTGGGTTTATGATTAAATTTATCTATGAGAAATATTTGAATCTCCTCTAAATTCTTTTATGTGTGATTAAGTTATCTTTGCATGTCTCTTCGAATTATCAGTTTGGTTTGGCCTACTAGATTGATCTTTCTTGCAATGGGAGAAGTGCTTAGCTTTGGGTTCAATCTTGCGGTGTCCTTTCCCAGCGACAGCAGGGGCAGCAAGGCACGTATTGTATTGTTGCCATCGAGGATAAAAAGATGGGGTTTATATCATATTGCACGAGTTTATCCCTCTACATCATGTCATCTTTCTTAATGCGTTACTCCGTTCTTTATGAACTTAATACTCAAGATGCATGCTGGATAGCGGTCGATGTGTGGAGTAATAGTAGTAGATGCAGGCAGGAGTCGGTCTACTTGTCACGGACGTGATGCCTATATACATGATCATGCCTAGATAATCTCATAATTATTCGCTTTTCTATCAATTGCTCGACAGTTATTTGTTCACCCACCGTAATACTTATGCTATCTTGAGAGAAGCCACTAGTGAAACCTATGGCCTCCGGGTCTATCTTTTATCATATAAAGCTTTCAATCTACTTTTATTTGCATCTTTACTTTTCCTATCTATATTATAAAATACCAAAAATATATTTATCTTATCATATTATCTCTATCAGATCTCACTTTCACAAGTGGCCGTGAAGGGATTGACAACCCCTTTATTGTGTTGGTTGCGAGTTCTTGTTTGTTTGTGTAGGTGCGTGGGACTTTTGAGGAGCCTCCTGCTGGATTGATACCTTGGTTCTCAAAAACTAAGGGAAATACTTACGCTACTATTGCTGCATAACCCTTTCCTCTTCACGGAAAACCAACGCAAGCTCAAGACGTAGCAAGAAGGATTTCTGACGCCGTTGCCGGGGAGGTCTTCGCTCAAGTCAAGACATACCAAGTACCCATGACAAACTCATCTCCCTCGCATTTACATTATTTGCCATTTGCCTCTCATTTTCCTCTTCCCCACTTCACCCTTGCCGTTTTATTCGCCCTTATTCTGTTCGATCTTATGTTTGCTTGTGCCTTCTATTTGCTTGCATCTTTGCTTGCTAAAAATCTATTGATATGGATTCACTTAAAGTGTTCTACTTGGATCATCTTGGATCCTTATGCGCTCGTGCTGAAACCCCAACTAGCCTAGTTGATGGGAAATCTTTAGATGAGCATGCTCATTTTGTGCGTCATCGTGTGTCACAAAAAGGGGTACTCTTATGGGATCAAATAAACCGTTTGATGTGTTATGCTTGGAATCTGTGTGAAATTTGTGATATTACTTGTTGCTCTAAGAACCCTAAAAAACACCTTCCCTACCTATGTGAGTTTAATGAAAATGAAATCTTATCTTCCTATGCAAAGGGTGTTTATAGTTACTATGATATCGAACAAATTGAAGAATTTGTTGCTTTTAAGGGTTCTTATGAAGTTGCTTCCTTGATTGAAAAGTATGATATTACTCTTTACGAATATGAAAATTTGTACATACTTGAATATTTCTATGAAAACTATGCTCATAATGTCTATGTCAAAGAATTTATTGAAAGAATGACCGTTGCTTCTAAAGAAAATAATGATATGCATGAATCTTTAGATAATTGTGATCCCGATGATTTGATTGAAATATCCCATGATGAACATGATGCTTGCTATTCTTGTGGCCATGATGCCAATATTTTTGAAGACAAATTTGCTATAATTCCTTATGTTAAACATGAGATCGTTGCTATTGCACCCATACTTGGTGGTTCCTTCGATGAAAAGCATGATTGCAATTATGTTCTTATAAATTCTCTTGATGGCAATTGTGCTAATAATATGCAAAACCCTAAGCTTGGGGATGCTAGTTTTGCTATATCTACTATTTGATGCAATGATCATGATTGGGGTGATTCTTCTTATGATCTTGAAAATTTATTTAAGCCCCATGATGAATATGAGATTGATAATAGTGTTTGCAATATTATTGAAAGTGAGTTTGGAAGAGTGTCAACTTTAGATCCCACGTATTTGGAGAATGTTCAATCTCATGAAATTTTTGATAAAAGTGGGTTTGGAGAGGTCATGACTTTAGCTAATGTTAATCCCACTATTTTGGAATAGTGTCAACTTCGCATGCATGTGGATCGTGTTGAAAACATTTTATGTGATAGCTATTTTGTTGAATTTTCTTATGATCCCACATGTAATTATTATGAGAGATGAAAATATGGTTGTAGAAATTTTCATGTTACTAAATTACCTCTCGTCACGTTGAGATTGCTATCGTCTCTTTCTTCTTCCTTGCATATGCTAGTTTTTGCTTGCCTTGATAATTTGTTTGCTTACAAGATGCCTATTCACAGAAATTATGTTAGACTTAAGTATGTTTGTCCCATGTTTTTTGATGCTCTCTTTGTGCTTCAATTCTTGTCTTTCATGTGAGCATCATTGAAATCTCAATGCCTAGCTAAAAAGTCTTTAAAGAAAAGTGCTTGTTGGGAGACAACCCAATATTTTTCCTTGCTGTTATTTAATAAATTTTGCATATACCTTATGTTTATATGTGTTTTTATGTTTTAATTAGTGTTTGTGCCAAGTAGAACCTATAGGATAACCTATGGTGATAGCTAATTTGATTCTGCTGAAAAACAGAAACTTTGCATGCACGAAAATAACTTTGTTAATTTACAGAAATGTGCTTTTGCGTTGATTCTTTTTGGTGTAAATCAACAGACAAATTGACCAGGACTTCCTATTTTGGTAGGATTTTTAGAGTTCCAGAAGTATTCGAGAGTTATAGATTTCTACAGATTGTTCTGTTTTTGACATATTCTGCCTTTCGTGTGTTGTTTGCTTATTTTGATGCATCTATGGCTCGTATTAAGTGGTACGAACCATAGAGAACTTGAAATACAGTAGTTTTAACACCTATATAAATAAAGAATGAGTTCATTACAGTACCTTATGTGGTGGTTTTTCTTTCTTTCACTAGCGGAGCTTATGAGATTTCCAATTGAGTTTTGTGTTGTGAAGTTTTCAAGTTTTGGGTAAAGATTTTGATGGACTATGGAATAAGGAGTGGTAAGAGCCTAAGCTTGGGGATGCCCAAGGCACCCCAAGATATTGAAGGTTAGCCAAAATCCTAAGCTTGGGGATTCCCCCGGAAGGCATCCCCTCTTTCGTCTTCGTTTATCGGTAACTTTACTTGGAGCTATATTTTTATTCACCACATTATATGTGTTTTGCTTGGAGCATCTTGTATGATATTATTCTTTGCTTTTTGGTTTACCACAATCATCCTAGATGTACACACCTTTTGGGAGAAACCCACTTGTTTGGAATTTATTAGAATAATCTACGTGTTTCACTTATATCTTTTGAGCTAGATAGTTTTTGCTCTAGTGCTTCACTTATATCTTTAAGAGCACGGCGGTGGTTTAATTTTGTAGAAATTGTTAGGCTCTCATGCTTCACTTATATTATTTTGAGAGTCTCTTAGAACAGCATGGTATTTTCTATGGTTATAAAATTGGTCCTAGAGTGATGGGCATCCAAGTTGGGTATAATAAAAACTATCATAGGAAGTGAATTGGATGCAATGATCAATTTGATACTTGATAATTGTTTTGAGATATGGAGGTAGTGATATTAGAGTCATGCTAGTTGTGTGATTATGAATTTAAATAATACTTGTGTTGAAGTTGGCAAGTCCCGTAGCATGCACGTATGGTAAAAGTTGTGTGGCAAATTTATTGCACAGGGTGCTCTTTTGATTGCCTTCCCTTGAGTGGAGGTCGGGGGCACGCGATGGTTAACTCCTACCAACCTCCCCCCTAGGAGAATGCGTAGTAGTACTTTGCTTCGAGGGCTAATAAAACTTTTGCAATAAGTATAAGAGTTCTTTATGACTAATGTTGAGTCCATGGATTATACACACTTTTACCTTTCCATCATTGCTAGCCTCTTTGGTACCGTGCATTGCCCTTTCTCACCTTGAGAGTTGGTGCAAACTTTGCCGGTGCATCCAAACCCCGTGATATGATACGCCCTATCACACATAAACCTCCTTATATCTTCCTCGAAACAGCCACCATACCTACCTATTATGGCATTTCCATAGCCATTCCGAGATATATTGCCATGCAACTTTCCACCGTTCCGTTTTTCATCATGACACGCATCATCATTGTCATATTTCCTTGCATGATCATGTAGTTGACATCGTATTTGTGGCAAAGACACCATGCATAAATTTTCATACATGTCACTCTTGATTCATTGCCCATACCGGTACACCGCCGGAGGCATTCATATGGAGTCATATCTTGTTCTAGTTTTGAGTTGTAATTCATGAGTTGTAAATCAATAAAAGTGTGATGATCATCATTATTAGAGCATTGTCCCCAAATAAAAAAAAAGGCCAATAAGAAAAAAAAGGCAAAGAAAAAATAAAAAAAGAAAGGCCAAAAAGAAAAAAAAGAAAGGCCCAAAGAAAAAAAAGAAAAAAAGAAAAAAAAGGAAAATAAAAATAAAAAGGGGGCAATTTTACTATCTCTTTTTCCACACTTGTGCTTCAAAGTAGCACCATGTTCTTCATATAGCGAGTCTCATATGTTGTCACTTTCATATATACTAGTGGGAATTTTTCATTATAGAACTTGGCTTGCATATTCCTACGATGGGCTTCCTCAAAATGCCCTAGGTCTTCGTGAGCAAGCAAGTTGGATGCACACCCACTAGTTTCTTTTGTTGAGATTTCATACATTTATATCTCTAGTGCATCCATTGCATGGAAATCCCTACTCCTCATGTTGACATCAATTGATGGGCATCTCCATAGCCCGTTTATTAGCCTCGTCAATGTGAGCCTTTCTCCTTTTTTGTCTTCTCCACACAACCTCCATCATCATATTCTATTCCACCCATAGTGCTATATCCATGGCTCACACTCATGTTTGCGTGAGAGTTGAAAAAGGCTGAAGCGCGTTAAAAAGTATGAACCAATTGATTGGCTGAAACCGGGGTTGTTCTTGATGGGAGTATTTTGTGTGATGAAAATGAAACATAGCCGAACTATATGATTTTGTAGGGATGAACTTTCTTTAGCCATGTTATTTTGAGAAGACATGATTGCTTTGATTAGTATGCTTGAAGTATTACTATTTCTTATGTCAATATGAACTTTTATTTTCAATCATTTGGATCTGAACATTCATGCCACAATAAAGAAAATTACATTGAGAATTATGCTAGGTAGCATTCCACATCAAAAATTCTATTTTTATCATTTACCTACTCGAGGACGAGCAGGAATTAAGCTTGGGGATGCTTGATACGTCTCCAACGTATCTATAATTTTTTATTGTTCCATGCTATTATATTACCCGTTTTGGATGTTTATGGGCTTTACTTTACACATTTATATCATTTTTGGAACTAACCTACTAACCGGAGGCCCAGCCCGTATTGCTGTTTTTTTTTGCCTTTTTCAGTGTTTCGAAGAAAAGGAATATCAAACGGAGTCCAAATGGAATGAAACCTTCGGGAGCGTGATTTTTGGAACGAACGTGATCCAGAGGACTTGGAGTGCAAGTCAAGAAGCAATCGAGGAAGCCACGAGGGTGGAGGGCGCACCCCCCCTACTGGGTGGACCCCCCTATCTCGTGGGCCCCTTGGGCGTCCACCGACCTACTTCTTCCTCCATGTACCCCAAGAACATCAAAGGCCACCACGAAAAACTATTTCCACCATCGTAACCTTCTGTATTCGTGAGATCCCATCTTGGAGCCTTCGTCGGTGCTCTGCCGGAGGGGGAATCGACCACGGAGGGCTTCTACATCAACACCATAGCCTCTCCGATGAGTTGTGAGTAGTTTACCACAGACCTTTGGGTCCATAGTTATTAGCTAGATGGCTTCTTCTCTCTTTTTGGATCTCAATACCATGTTCTTCTCGATCTTCTTGGAGATATATTCGATGTAACTCTTTTTGTAGTGTGTTTGTCGAGATCCGATGCATTGTGGGTTTATGATCAAGTTTATTTATGAGAAATATTTGAATCTCCTCTGAATTCTTTTATGTGTGATTACGTTATCTTTGCAAGTCTCTTCGAATTATTAGTTTGGTTTGGCCTACTAGATTGATCTTTCTTGCAATGGGAGAAGTGCCTAGCTTTGGGTTCAATCTTGCGGTGTCCTTTCCCAGTGACAGCAGGGGTAGCAAGGCACGTATTGTATTGTTGCCATCGACGATAAAAAGATGGGGTTTATATCATATTGCATGAGTTTATCCCTCTACTTCATGTCATCTTTCTTAATGCGTTACTCCGTTCTTTATGAACTTAATACTCTAGATGCATGCTGGATAGTGGTCGATGTGTGGAGTAATAGTAGTAGATGCAGGCAGGAGTCGGTCTACTTGTCATGGACGTGATGCCTATATACATGATCATGCCTAGATAATCTCATAATTATTCGCTTTTCTATCAATTGCTCGACAGTAATTTGTTCACCCACCGTAATACTTATGCTATCTTGAGAGAAGCCACTAGTGAAACCTATGGCCCTTGGGTCTATATTTTATCATATAAAGCTTTCAATCTACTTTTATTTGCATCTTTACTTTTCCTATCTATATTATAAAATACCAAAATTATATTTATCTTATCATATTATCTCTATCAGATCTCACTTTCGCAAGTGGCCGTGAAGGGATTGATAACCCCTTTATTGCGTTGGTTGCGAGTTCTTGTTTTGTTTGTGTAGGTGCGTGGGACTTTTGAGGAGCCTCCTGCTGGATTGATACCTTGGTTCTCAAAAACTGAGGGAAATACTTACGCTACTATTGTTGCATCACCCTTTCCTCTTCAAGGAAAACCAACGCAAGCTCAAGATGTAGCAGCGAGCATCAATGACGATGACTTAAGAAGTAAAGAACATTTGAGGCAGTTGCTCCTGACAAAGTTGCACAAGAGATTCAAGTTCCCCGACCGGGATGATAGCATAGAGCAACCGTGGGATGATCGAAAGATGAAAAATATTAACAATCACGCCATGGGCATGTTCAGCAATGATTTGGCCTCTTGGAAAGGGAGGGTGAAACAAGCTATTGAGGCTGAGGAACCCCTGCCCAAGATTCTGGAGTAAAATCTGACACTTACGAAAGAGGAGTTTGAAAAGTTCAAGGATACTTGCGCTACCAAGGCAGCCAAGGCTAATTCAAGAGCCTTCAGCAAAGGAACATGGGGAAGCACCGCCTCGGAAGTCGTGGCTACCTTGACAAAAAGGCCCATATGGGATAAGGAGGACGTGGAACGTGAAGCCGCGGGTCTCCCAGACCCCTTCGCGAAGTTCACCAACCCCTTGGAGCGTGACTTCATCAGGGACCGCTACAAGTGGGACAAGAATAAGAAGGTTTTTCACACGGACGAGATCACAAGGAGATTGATTAGATTACTGGTAATTATTCTTTTACCACCTTACATTTAGCTCCTGATCAAGTCGACTACACATTCATAAACAGTTCATGTTCCTTCTACACGAGAAGCAACACTAGCTTGTAGCCGAAAGCCCTACTTCACCGATGAGGCCCAAGTGGGACACCCCTCTCAACTGGGCCTTGACCGAACTTAAGGGACTCCCTTTGGGCCAGCGGCCGCAATATGTACATGTGCACGGCGCCGGAGACAGCGCCACGTGGAAGGTGTTTTACAACAAGGGCCCGGAGGCCAAGAAGCAGAAAAAGAAGTTTAGTCAGGCGGACATCGATGAGAAGG
The DNA here is from genome assembly GCF_018294505.1 of Triticum aestivum. Taxonomy (NCBI): domain Eukaryota; kingdom Viridiplantae; phylum Streptophyta; class Magnoliopsida; order Poales; family Poaceae; genus Triticum; species Triticum aestivum. The sequence continues at coordinate 141,152,920 of NC_057798.1, read as the reverse complement.
TGAAGCTTGCGATCGAGAAAAAAGCAGATGAGGACGTGCAAAAAGCAGCCGAGGAGAAACATGATTTGCTACAGCAGGCAGTAGATGCAGCTGTAAATGCCTACAGAAATGATTTCGCTACTAACTTGGTCTCGACTATCATCAACTGGACGAAGGAAAATCCAGACAAGACAGTACATGATTTCCCCATGCCCAGTTTCGTCAGGAGCAACTCGGTGAACAACACAACCGCACCATCACCTGCTCACGCAACCGGGCCTGCTCTCGCACCCGCACCTGCACCCGCTCATAGCAGCTCATCCTTAGTCTTTGGCACGCTAGGCGGGCCTTCTTCTTTGGATGAGCTCGACACCCTCACGGTAAATACATATTGCACCAACATATATATCTAGAATATTCCATTCTCGTTGCCTTTCCGATGTTTTACGCCGCAGACATGTGTTTGCAGGCCGACGAAACCCCGTGCACCATACTCTACTTGATCAAAGGCCAGAAGGTGGACGTGGGAAAGGGGGTGATAATGAAGCCCTTGGAACTCATGTTCCACAACCAGCCGCTGCCTGATACGTCTCCAACGTATCTATAATTTTTGATTGTTCCATGCTATTATATTCCCTGTTTTGGATGTTTATGGGCTTTATTTTATACATTTATATCTTTTGGGACTAACCTACTAACCGGAGGCCCAGCCCATAGTGTGGTTTTTTGCCTATTTCAGTATTTCAAAGAAAAGGAATATCAAACGGAGTCCAAACGGAATGAAACCTTCGGGAGCGTGATTTTTGGAATGAACAAGATCCAGAGAGCTTGGAGTGCAAGTCAAGAAACAACCGGAGCCTCCACGAGATAGGAGGGTGCCCCCCCCTGTAGGGCCCGCCCCTGTCTCGTGGGCCCCTCGGGCGTCCACCGACGTACTTCTTCCTCCTATATATACCTATGGACCCCGAAAACATCCAGGGGCACCACGAAACACAATTTCCACCACCGTAACCTTCTGTATCCGCGAGATCCCATCTTGGAGTCTTCGCCGGCACTCTGCCGGAGGGGGAATCCACCATGGAGGGCCTCTACATCAACATCCTTGCCCCTCCTATGAGTTGTGAGTAGTTTAACACAGACCTACGAGTCCATAGTTATTAGCTAGATGGCTTCTTCTCTCTTTTTGGATCTCAATACAATGTTCTCCCCCTCTCTTGTGGAGATCTATTCGATGTAATCTCTCTTTGCGGTGTGTTTGTCGAGATCCGATGAATTGTGGGTTTATGATCAGATTTATCTATGGATATTAATTGAATCTTCTCTAAATTCTTTTATGTATGATTGAGTTATCTTTGCAAGTCTCTTCGAATTATCGGTTTGGTTTGGCCTACTAGATTGATCTTTCTTGCCATGGGAGAAGTGCTTAGCTTTGGGTTCAATCTTGCGGTGTTCTTACCCAGTGAAAGAAAGGGTTGCAAGACACGTATTGTATTGTTGCCATCGAGGATAACAAGATGGGGTTTATATCATATTGCATGAGTTTATCCTTCTACATCATGTCATCTTGCTTAATGCGTTGCTCTGTTCTTATGAACTTAATACTCTAGATGCATGCTGGATAGCGGTCGATGTGTGGAGTAATAGTAGTAGATGCAGGCAGGAGTCGGTCTACTTGTTATGGACGTGATGCCTATATACATGATCATGCCTAGATAATCTCATAACTATGCGCTTTTCTATCAATTGCTCGACAGTAATTTGTTCACCCACCATAATACTTATGCTCTCGAGAGAAGCCTCTAGTGAAACCTATGGCCCCTGGGTCTATCTCTTATCATATTTGCTTTCAATCTACTTTTATTTGCATCTTTAATTTTTGCATCTATATTATAAAATACCAAAAATATATTTATCTTATCATACTATCTCTATCAGATTTCACTTTCGCAAGTGGCCGTGAAGGGATTGACAACCCCTTTATTGCGTTGGTTGCGAGTTCTCAGTTTGTTTGTGTAGGCGTGTGGGACTTTTGAGGAGCCTCCTACTGGATTGATACCTTGGTTCTCAAAAACTGAGGGAAATACTTACGCTACACTTGCTGCATCACCCTCTCCTCTTCGGGGAAAACCAATGCTAGCTCAAGACGTAGCAAGAAGGATTTCTGGCACTGTTGCCAGGGAGGTCTTCGCTCAAGTCAAGACATACCAATTACCTATCACAAACCCATCTCCCTCGCATTTACATTATTTGCCATTTGCCTCTCGTTTTCCTTTCCCCCACTTCACCCTTGCTGTTTTATTCGCCCTCTCTTTCCCAATCTCCTCCTCTCTTTTTGCTTGCCGTTTTTCTATTTTCTTGTGTGCTTGTTTGTCCTTATGGCTTTGCCTAAAGGTCCTGACCACCTTCTCAGAAGGATGATGAGATTGAATCAAATATTAGAAGCTTTATGAATTTGCAATTTGAGCATAATAATTTCTTTAGAATAGAGCTTAAGGAACAAAAAAGTTTTTTGGGGTTTATGAACAAAGAGCTTGATGATATGAATAAAGATATCTATGGTGTTAACGCTCAAATTACCCGGCTTGAAAATGCTATAGCCAAAATTTTTGACAAGCAAGCCACCTTAGTCAATAAGATGGCCGCTAAACCAGAAAAATTCCGTGAAAATAATGATGAGGATCTTAAAGTTATTGATGCGTCTCCTATTAGATCTATGTTTTGCAATATGAATTTTGATGATTATGGGACTGATGATGAATCAACTTTGCCTAGAAGGCGTCCCAAGAATTCGGAGTCTTTAGATCTTAATGCTAAATTTGGTAAAAGTGAGATTGGAGAATCCTCAACTTCTAAATAATGTTGAACCTACTATCTCGGATTTCAAGGAATTTGACTATGATAATTGCTCGCTAAAAGGTTGTATTTCCTTGTTGCCATCCGTTGTTAATTCTCCTCATGCTTATAGTCAAAACAAAGCTTTTACCAAACATATTGTTGATGCCTTGATGCAATCTTATGATGAAAAACTTAATTTGGAAGTTTCTACCTAGAAAACATAATGATGATTGGGAACCTACTATAAAGATTAGAATTAAATATTATGAGTGTTTTGCTTTCTGTGATTTGGGTGCTAGTATTTCCACGATTCCAAAAACTTTATGTGATATTCTAGATTTCCATGATCTTGATGATTGCTCGTTAAATTTGCACCTTGCGGATTCCACCATTAAAAAGACTATGGGAAGGATCAATGATGTTCTTATTGTTGCAAATAGAAATTTGGTGCCCATAGATTTTATCGTTCTTGATATAGATTGTAATCTTTCTTGCCCTATTATTCTTGGTAGACCTTTCCTTAGAACGATTGGTGCGATTATCGATATGAAAGAAGGGAACATTAGATTCCAATTTCCCTTAAAGAAAAGCATGGAGCACTTTCCAAGAAAGAAAGTCAAATTACCTTATGAATCTATCATGCATGCTACTTATGAATCAAGTGCCAAAGATGGCACTCCTTAGATCTATCTTCGCTTTTATGCCTAGCTAGGGGCGTTAAACGATAGCGCTAGTTGGGAGGCAACCCAATTTTCTTTATGTTCTTTGTTTTTGTTCCTGTGTAGTGTTAAATTTTGTTTCTACTTTCTATTTATACGTGTTTTTATCTTTTGTTTAGTGTCTGTGCCAAGTAGAACCTATAGGATAAACTATGATGATGGTTGATTTGATTCTACTGAAAAACAGAAAGTTTGCACTCACGAGAAAAAATTCAATAAAACACAGAAACGTGATTTTTCATTGATTCTTTTTGCTGCTGATCAATAAACAAATTTTCCAGTACGTCCTATTTTGGTAGGATATTTAGAGTTCAAGAAGTTTGCGTTAGTTAAAAATTGCTAGAGACTGTTCTGTTTTTGAAAGATTCTGTTTTTCGTGTGTTGTTTGCTTATTTCAATGCATCTATGGCTAATAAATTAGTTTATAAACCATAAGGAAGTTGGAATAAAGTAGGTTTAACACCAAAATAAATAAAGAATGAGTTCATTACAGTACCTTATGTGGTGGTTTTCTTTTCTTTCACTAACGGAGCTTATAAGATTTCCTGTTGAGTTTTGTGTTGTGAAGTTTTCAAGTTTTGGGTAAAGCTTTTATGGACTATGGAATAAAGAGTGGCAAGAGCCTAAGCTTGGGGATGCCCAAGGCACCCAAGATATTCAAGAATAGCCAAAATCCTAAGCTTGGGGATGCCCCGGGAAGGCATCCCCTCTTTCGTCTTCGTTCATTGGTAACTTTACTTGGAGCTATATTTTTATTCGCCACATGATATGTGTTTTGCTTGGAGCGTCGTGTATTATATTGTTCTTTGCTTGTTAGTTTACCACAATCATCCTTGCTGTACACACCTTTTGGGAGAAGCCAATTTGATTAGAATTTGCTAGAATACTCTATGTGCTTCACTTATATCTTTTGAGCTTGTTAGTTTTTGATCTAGTGCTTCACTTATATCTTTTAGAGCATGGTGGCGGATTAATTTTGAAGAAATTGCTAGTCTCTCATGCTTCACTTATATTATTTTGAGAGTCTCTTAGAACAGCATGGTATTTGCTTTGGTTACAAATTTGGTCCTAGAATGATGAGCATCCAAGTTGGGTATAATAAAAACTATCATAGAAAGTGAATTGGATGCTATGATCAATTTGATGCTTGATAATTGTTTTGAGATATGGAGGTAGTGATATTAAAGTCATGCTAGTTGGGTGATTATGAATTTAAAGAATGCTTGTGTTGAAGTTTGTGATTCCCGTAGCATGCATGTATGGTGAACCGCTTTGTGATGAAGTTGGAGCATAGTTATATTTATTGAATGTCTTCCTTATGAGTGGCAGTTGGGGACGAGCGATGGTCTTTTCCTACCAATCTATCCCCCTAGGAGCATGCGCGTAGTGCTTTGGTTTTTGATGACTTCTAAATTTTTACAACAAGTATATGAGTTCTTTTGACTAATGTTGAGTCCATGGATTATACGCACCCTTTCACCCTTCCATTATTGCTAGCCTCTCTTGTACCGTGCAACTTTCACCGGTACCATACACCCACCATATACCTTCCTAAAAACAGCCACTATACCTACCTATTATGGCATTTCCATAGCCATTCCGAGATATATTGCCATGCAACTTTCCACCGTTTCGTTTATTATGACACGTTTCATCATTGTCATATTGCTCTTTGCATGATCATGTAGTTGACATCGTATTTGGGGCAAAGCCACCATCATAATCTTCATACATGTAGCTCTTGATTCATTGCATATCCCGGTATACCGCCGGAGGCATTCACATAGAGTCATATCTTGTTCTAGCTTTGAGTTATAATTTTTGAGTTGTAAATCCATAAAAGTGTGATGATCTCCATTGTTAGAGCATTGTCCTAGTGAGGAAAGGATGATGAAGACTATGATTCCCCCACCAGTCGGGATGAGACTTCGGACTTTACAAAAACAAGGCCAAAAAGAAAAATAAAAAAAGGCCAAAGAAAAAAAGGGAAAGAAAAAAAGAGAAAAAAAAGAAGAGAAAAAAAGGAATGAGAGAAAAAGAGAAAAGGGACAATGCTACTATCTCTTTTTCCACACTTGTGCTTTAAAATAGCACCATGATCTTCATGACAGAGAGTCTCATATGTTGTCACTTTCATATACTAGTGGTAAATTTTCATTATAGAACTTGGCTTGTATATTCCAATGATGGGCTTCCTCAAAATGCCCTAGGTCTTCGTGAGCAAGCAAGTTGGATGCACACCCACTAGTTTTCTTTTGTTGAGCTTTCATATATTTATAGCTCTAGTGCATCCGTTGCATGGCAATACCTACTCACTCACATTGATATCTATTAATGGGCATCTCCATAGCCTGTTGATACGCCTAGTTGATGTGAGACTATCTTCTCCTTTTTTGTCTTCCCCACAACCACCATTCTATTCCACATATAGTGCTATGTCCATGGCTCACGCTCATGTATTGCGTGAAAGTTGAAAGAGTTTGAGATTATTAAAGTATGAAACAATTGCTTGGCTTGTCATCGGGTTTGTGCATGATTAAATACTTTGTGTGATGAAGATAGAGCAACAGCCAGACTATATGATTTTGTAGGGATAACTTTCTTTGGCCATGTTATTTTGAGAAGACATGATTACTTTGCTTAGTATGCTGGAAGTATTACTATTTATTATGTCAATATGAACTTTTATTTTGTATTATTTGGATCTGAATATTCATGCCACATTAAAGAAAATTACATTGAGAATTATGCTAGGTAGCATTCCACATCAAAAAATCTCTTTTTATCATTTACCTACTCGAGGACGAGCAGGAATTAAGCTTGGGATGCTTGATACGTCTGCAACGTATCTATAATTTTTTATTGTTACATGCTATTATATTACCTGTTTTGGATGCTTATGGGCTTTATTTTATACATTTATATCATTTTTGGGACTAGCCTACTAGCCGGAGGCCCAGCCCATATTGCTGTTTTTTGCCTATTTCAGTATTTCGAAGAAAAGGAATATCAAACGGAGTCCAAACGGAATGAAACCTTCGGGAGCGTGATTTTTGGAACGAACAAGATCCGGAGAGCTTGGAGTGCAAGTCAAGAAACAACCGGAGCCTCCACGAGATAGGAGGGCGCCCCCCCCCCTGTAGGGCGTGCCCCCTGTCTCGTGGGCCCCTCGGGCGTCCACCGACGTACTTCTTCCTCCTATATATACCTACGGACCCTGAAAACATCCAGGGGCACCACGAAACACAATTTCCACCACCGTAACCTTCTGTATCCGCAAGATCCCATCTTGGAGCCTTCGCTGGCACTTTGCCGGAGGGGGAATCGACCATGGAGGGCCTCTACATCAACATCCTTGCCCCTCCTATGAGTTGTGAGTAGTTTACCACAGACCTACGGGTCCATAGTTATTAGCTAGATGGCTTCTTGTCTCTTTTTGGATCTCAATACAATGTTCTCCCACTCTCTTGTGGAGATCTATTTGATGTAATCTCTTTTTGCGGTGTGTTTGTCGAGATCCGATGAATTGTGGGTTTATGATCAGATTTATGTATGGATATTAATTGAATCTTCTCTGAATTCTTTTATGTATGATTGAGTTATCTTTGCAAGTCTCTTCGAATTATCGGTTTGGTTTGGCCTACTAGATTGATCTTTCTTGCCATGGGAGAAGTGCTTAGCTTTGGGTTCAATCTTGCGGTGTTCTTACCTAGTGACAGAAAGGGTTGCAAGACACGTATTGTATTGTTTCCATCGAGGATAACATGATGGGGTTTATATCGTATTGCATGAGTTTATCCTTCTACATCATGTCATCTTGCTTAATGCGTTGCTCTGTTCTTATGAACTTAATACTCGAGATTCATGCTGGATAGCGGTCGATGTGTGGAGTAATAGTAGTAGATGCAGGCAGGAGTCGGTCTACTTGTGATGGACGTGATGCCTATATACATCATCATGCCTAGATAATCTCATAACTATGCGCTTTTCTATCAATTGCTCGACAGTAATTTGTTCACCCACCGTAAAACTTATGCTCTCGAGAGAAGCCACTAGTGAAACCTATGGCCCCTGGGTCTATCTCTTATCATATTTGCTTTCAATCTACTTTTATTTGCATCTATATTATAAAATACCAAAAATATATTTATCTTATCCTACTATCTCTATCAAATCTCACTTTCGCAAGTGGCCGTGAAGGGATTGACAACCCCTTTATTGCGTTGGTTGCGAGTTCTCAGTTTGTTTGCGTAGGCGCGTGGGACTTTTGAGGAGCCTCCTACTGGATTGATACCTTGGTTCTCAAAAACTGAGGGAAATACTTACGCTACACTTGCTGCATCACCCTCTCCTCTTCGGGGAAAACCAACGCTAGCTCAAGACGTAGCACTGCCCACTGGGCACTCCAGGGTTAACTTGTCCAGTGTGAAATCGGGGCATGAGGATTTGCCTCCTCCATTACGGCTAGGGGGAGAGGATGACGAGACCTTGTTGTGGATTGGAAGCTGCAAGGGTTGGGTGCTGCTATGGCCGAAGAATCTTCTTCGTCTGGAGCCGACCCAGAGCACACCAATAACCACACATCAACAAGCATGTATGGAGACCACCACCCCGTCTACGCAATTACCAGCTCCTGTAGTGCCGAGTGAGAGCGATGGACGACGTGATGAAGGGGTCCAATAGTGGCTGATATAATCGGCCCCGCAGAACAAAGAATGGATGATGAGACAAAGGAGACGGAGGGCCCAATGGGTTTCCTCAATACAGGCTCCTATGATGGTTACTTAGATATGATGAGTTAGCCATATGACAAATCAAGCTATCAGCATGCTGATGAGGATATGGATGATCTGCCCGGGCAGGAACATCCTAGCAAGGATTGCAAGAAGTCTCTCTTCATGAAATCCTCACAGGACACGCCTGAAGATGCCGCCTCAACACAAGCTCAACTATCCGGGGGTCGTACAGTGCTTAGCCCGGCAACACTGGGGCAGGGGTTAAGGAAGGGTCTGAAAAGTGTGCCCAAGAAAAAGGAAAGGAACAGACAGGGAAGATAGGCTCAGCTGCCTGCAAACAAGCTAGAGCACATAGCAGCCAGACGGTGGATTTTGAAGAGCGTGTACTCATCAAAGGTGCGGCCATGTTCCATGTCTTGGACGAGCCGATGCTACCGCCGAAACATCTGGATACACTATCAGGGGATCACAGGAGACCGCACGACCATGTGCTATCGACTAAGAAAATCCTACTAGCCTCAAAGGATCCAGGATATCTGACATACGCGGCTCGTGTGCCTGAGGGGGAGTGCTACATCGACACATGGCCCGCGGAGGTGTTCTTCCTGCGGTTTGACCATATCTTCGAGATGTTTCTAACAAGGTAGCTCGATTTTACAATCGTCCGCCTTTTTGCACTACATATGAGCTCCATCATGAAGAGAGAAGAAATCTCGCAAATCTGTGTGGCGAATCTGTACTACATGCACGAGTCCTTCTTGAGTCTCGGCGACTTTGAGCATGATACTGCTAGGGAGTACCTCCAAAACTTCATGGTACAGAATAAGGACCAGGAAATTGTCCTCCTGCCTTATCATCCAAAGTAAGTCAGTTCTGGACAACTCTTTCGTACATTTCAATCATTCCTTCTTGCTCATATGGAGAATAATTTGAGGTGTATTTTTTCCCATAGCAAGGGGCGCGCCGTCCTTATCGTTCTTTACCCACGAGTCTCCCATGCCGTGTATTTGGACCCTACCAGAAACTATGACAAGAAGGACTACACCCACATAATGAATATTATAGCTGATGCTCTCCAAGGCTTTAGCATTAGGGGTGGCCACCTGCAGATCAGGAAATACAGGAACAAGAAGACGGGTTTCGCACATAAAACTAACTTCTGCTGCATCCATGTCCCAAAACCAAGCAAGAAAGATGGATTCTACATCCTCCATCTCATGATTGAGTTCAGCACGGATCACCAAAAGCTTGACATGACAAATAGAAACTATGATCATATCCGCAAGTGGGTAGAATCTCATGGAGAAGAAGATTATAAACTTAGAGATGACTTCTTTTGCATCCAAAGGGACATTGCGATGATCATCATGAAAGAAGTCTTAGATGAGAAGGGAATGTTCCACCACGGCCCTATATCGCGAGCTGATGTCCGAACTCACATAGGCAAGCAACGTCATGACCTCACGATGTTCAAGAAGCTAGGGTCCATCCTCGATGATATGGAAGGATGGAACTTCTAGTGATTTATGATGCCGATGATGATGATATGTGTCGGTTGAACTTGTATACATTCTGTAGCGATGAAACTTTGTGATGTCCACGGTCCCTGCCAAACTTGCCTAATGCTACTTTGTTAGTTTGGGTACGATGACCTGCGTACCTCTAGTTAATTAGTTTGCGTAGTATATGTTGCATCTAGTTGCTAAACCTTTCTTTTTCGTGTTGCTCTAGTATATTTTGTTGCATATGATTGTACATTCTCTTGATGAAGATGCGTCTCTAACAGGTACCTAGCTTCTTGATGGCGAGGAAGCAGTGCTATGTCTTGTACAAAGGGAAGGTTCCGGGGGTGTACGACGAGTGGCCTGAGTGTCAGGCGTAAGTGAATGGGGCCTCGGGAGCCAGCCATAAAGGCTTCAAAAGCAGACAAGAAGCAGAAGCTAGTTACTTGAAGTTCACGCTAGTGCGAGAGAGGACTAGTAACTGCCGCCTCATGTACTGCATAGTTCCGCTCTCACTCATAGTGATAGCTCTTCTCACGTATATCATTGTTTAGATGGATGACGACGTAATTGCAAGTATTCGAGACTTGTATCGCTATTTTTGAAATGATGACGAGAGACCACTTTTCTATTGGATGATGATTAAGATGATGACTGCTATGTCTTGAGCTTGCGTTGGTTTTCCTTGAAGAGGAAAGGGTGATGCAGCAATAGTAGCGTAAGTATTTCCCTCTATTTTGGAGAACCAAGGTATCAATCCAGTAGGAGGATCCTCAAAAGTCCCACGCACCTACACAAACAAACAAGAACTCGCAACCAACGCAATAAAGGGGTTGTCAATCCCTTCACGGCCACTTGCGAAAGTGAGATCTGATAGAGATAGTATGATAAGATAAATATATTTTTGGTATTTTATGATATAGATTGGAAAAGTAAAGATGCAAATAAAAGTAGATTGAAAGATTATATGATAAAAGATAGACCCGGGGGCCATAGGTTTCACTAGTAGCTTCTCTCAAGGTAGCATAAGTATTACGGTGGGTGAACAAATTACTATCGAGCAATTGATAGAAAAGTGAATAATTATGAGATTATGTAGGCATGATCATGTATATAGGCATCACGTCCGTGACAAGTAGACCGACTCCTGCCTGCATCTACTACTATTACTCCACACATCAACCGCTATCCAGCATGCATCTACAGTATTAAGTTCATCAAGAACAGAGTAACGCATTAAGAAAGATGACATGATGTAGAGGGATAAACTCATGCAATATGATATGAACCCCATTTTTTTATCCTCGATGGCAACAATACAATACATGCCTTGCTGCCCCTGCTGTCACTAGGAAAGGACACCGCAAGATTGAACCCAAAGCTAAGCACTTCTCCCATTGCAAGAAAGATCAATCTAGTAGGCCAAACCAAACTGATAATCCGAAGAGACTTATAAAGATAACTTAATCACACATAAAAGAATTCATAGGAGATTCAAATATTTCTCATAGATAAACTTGATCATAAACTCACAATTCATCAGATCTCGACAAACACACCGCAAAAAGAGTTACATCAAATAGATCTCCAAGAAGATCGAGGAGAACATGGTATTGAGATCCAAAGAGAGAGAAGAAGCCATCTAGCTAATAACTATGGACCCGAAGGTCTATGGTAAACTACTCACAACTCATTGGAGAGGCCTTGGAGATGATGTAGAGGCCCTCCATGATCGATTCCCGCTCCGGCGGAGTGCCGACGGCTCCAAGATGGGATCTCGTGGATACAGAAGGTTGCGGCGGTGGAATTAGGTTTTCATGGTATGTCTGATGTTCTCGGGGTACGTGGGTATATATAGGAGGAAGAAGTAGGTCGGTGGATGCCCGAGGGGCCCACGAGATAGGGCGCGCGCCCAATAGGGGGGGCGCTCCCTCCACGCTCGTGGCCGCCTCGGCTATTGCTTGACTTCCACTCCAAGTCCTCTGGATCACGTTCGTTCCAAAAATCACGCTCTCGAAGGTTTCATTCCACTTGGACTCCGTTTGATATTCCTTTTCTTCGAAATACTAAAATAGGCAAAAAAACAGCAATACAGGCTGGGCCTCCGGTTAGTAGGTTAGTCCCAAAAATGATATATAAGTGTAAAGTAAAGCCCATAAACATCCAAAACAGGTAATATAATAGCATGGAACAATCAAAAATTATAGATACGTTGGAGACGTATCAAGCATCCCCAAGCTTAATTCATACTCGTCCTCGAGTAGGTAAATGATAAAAATAGAATTTTTGATGTGGAATGCTACCTAGCATAATTCTTAATGTAATTTTCTTTATTGTGGCATGAATGTTCAGATCCAAATGATTCAAAATAAAAGTTCATATTGACATAAGAAATAATAATACTTCAAGCATACTTAATCAAGCAATCATGTCTTCTCAAAATAACATGGCCAAAGAAAGTTATCCCTACAAAATCATATAGTCTGGTTGTTGCTCTATCTTCGTCACACAAAGTATTTAATCATGCACAACCCCGATGACAAGCCAAGCAATTGTTTCATACTTTAGTAATCTCAAAAAAATTCAACTTTCACGCAATACATGAGCGTGAGCCATGGACATAGCACTTTATGTGGAATAGAGTGGTGGTTGTGGAGAAGACAAAAAAGGAGGAAGATAGTCTCACATCAACTAGGCGTATCAACGGGCTATGGTGATGCCCATTAATAGATATCAATGTGAGTGTGTAGGGATTGCCATGCAATGGATGCACTTAGAACTATAAATGTATGAAAGCTCATCAAAAGAAACTAAGTGGGTGTGCATCCAACTCGCTTGCTCATGAAGACCTAGGGCATTTTGAGGAAGCCCATCATTATAATATACAAGCCAAGTTCTATAATGAAAATTCCCACTAGTAAATGAAAGTGACAACATAGGAGACTCTCTATCATGAAGATCATGGTGCTATTTTGAAGCACAAGTGTGGTAAAAAGGATAGTAGCATTGTCCCTTCTCTCTTTTTCTCTCATTTTTTTATTTGGCCTTTCTATTTTTTTATTTGGCCTTTCTCTTTTTTTTAAGTCCGAAGTCTCATCCCGACTTGTTGGGGAATCATAGTCTCCATCATCCTTTCCTCACTGGGACAATGCTCTAATAATGAAGATCATCACACTTTTATTTACTTACAACTCAAGATTACAACTCAATACTTAGAACAAAATATGACTATATATGAATGCCTCCGGCGGTGTACCGGGATATGCAATGAATCAAGAGTGACATGTATGAAAATTATGAAGGTGGCCTTGCCACAAATACGATGTCAACTACATGATCATGCAAAGAGCAATATGACAATAATGATGCGTGTCATATAAACGGAATGGTGGAAAGTTGCATGGCAATATATCTCGGAATGGCTATGGAAATGCCATAATAGGTAGGTATGGTGGCTGTTTTGAGGAAGGTATATGGTGGGTGTATGGTACCAGCGAAAGTCACGCGGCACAAGAGAGGCTAGCAATGGTGGAGGGTGAGAGTGCGTATAATCCATGGACTCAACATTAGTCATGAAGAACTCATATACTTATTGCAAAAATCTACAAGTCATCAAAAACAAAGTACTACTTGCATGATCCTAGGGGGATAGATTGGTAGGAAAAAACCATCGCTCGTCCCCGACCGCCACTCATAAGGAAGACAATCAATAAATAAAATTGTGCTCCAACTTCATCACAAAGCGGTTCACCATACGTGCATGCTACGGGAATCACAACCTTTAGCACAAGCATTCTTTAAATTCACAATCACCCAACTAGCATGACTTTAATATTACCACCTCTATATCTCAAAACAATTATCAAGTATCAAATTGATCATAGCATCCAATTCACTCCCTATGATAGTTTTTATTATACCCAACTTGGATGCTCATCATTCTAGCACCAATTTTATAACCATAGCAAATACCATGCTGATCTAAGAGACTCTCAAAACAATATAAGTGAAGCATCAGATATCAACAATTTCTTCAAAATTAAGCCACCGCCGTGCTCTAAAAGATATAAGTGAAGCAATAGAGTAAAAACTATCAAGCTCAAAAAAAAATAGTGAAGCACATAGCGTAATCTAATAAATTCTAATCAAGTGGGCTTCTCCCAAAAGGTGTGTACAGCAAGGATGATTGTGGTAAACTAAAAAGCAAAGACTAATATCGTTCAAGACGCTCCAAGACACATATCATGTGGCAAATAAAAATATAGCTCCAAGTAAAGTTACCAATGAACGAAGATGAAAGAGGGCATGCCTTCCTGGGGCATCCCCAAGCTTAGGCTTTTGGCTATTCTTGAATATCTTGGGGTGCCATGGGCATACCCAAGCTTAGGCTCTTGCCACTCCTTATTCCATAGTCCATCAAATCTTTACCCAAAACTTGAAAACATCACAACACAATACTCAACAGGAAATCTTATAAGCTCCGTTAGTGAAAGAAAGAAAAACCACCACATAAGGTACTGTAATGAACTCATTATTTATTATATTGGTGTTAAAACCTACTGTATTCCAAGTTCTCTATGGTTCATACCACTTAATACTAGCCATAGATGCATCAAAATAAGCAAACAACACACGAAAGGCAGAATCTATCAAAAACATAACAGTCTGTAGCAATTTGTAACTCTAGAATACTCTAAAAATCCTACCAAAATAGGAAGTCCTGGGAAATTTGTCTGTTGATCTACAGCAAAAAAGAATCAACGCAAAAACACGTTTCTGTGAATTACTAAAATTATTTTCATGCGCGCAAAGTTTCTATTTTTCAACAGAATCAAATTAACTATCACCAGAGGTTATCCTATAGGTTCTACTTGGCACAAACACTAATTAAAACATAAAAACACATCTAAACAAAAGGTAGATGCAAAATTTATTACTAAACAGAAGAAAAAACAAAGAAACTAAAATAAAATTGGGTTGCCTCCCAACTAGCACTATCGTTTAACGCCCCTAGCTAGGCATAAAAGCGATGATAGATCTAAGTAGTGCCATCTTTGGCACTCAATTCATAAGTAGCTCGCATGATAGATTCATAAGGTAATTTGACTTTCTTTCTTGGAAAGTGCTCCATGCCTTTCCTTAATGGAAATTGGAATCTAATATTCCCTTCCTTCATATCAATAATCGCACCGATCGTTCTAAGGAAAGGTATGCCAAGAATAATAGGACATGAAAGATTGCAATCTATATCAAGAACGATAAAAATCTATGGGCACCAAATTCCTATTTGCAATAATGAGAACATCATTGATCCTTCCCATTGGCTTTTTAATGGTGGAATCCGCAAGGTGCAAATTTAAAGAGCAATCATCAAGATCATGGAAACCTAGAATATTACATAAAGTTTTCGGAATCGTGGAAACACTAGCACCCAAATCACACAAAGCATAACACTCATGATCTTTAATTTTAATCTTTATAGTAGGTTCCCACTCATCATAAAGTTTTCTAGGTATAGAAAACTTCCAAATTAAGTTTTTCATCATAAGACTATATCAAGGCATCAACAATATGTTTGGTAAAAGCTTTATTTTGACTATAAGCATGAGGAGAATTAACAACGGATTGCAACAAGGAAATACAATCTTCTAAAGAACAATTATCATAATTAAATTCCTTGAAATCCAAGATAGTGGGTTCAATGCTATTTAAACTCTTGACCTCTGAGGGAGTTCTGGATTAGGGGGTATCCGGACAGCCGGACTATATACTTTGGCCGGACTGTTGGACCGAGAAGATACAAGACTCAAGACTTCGTCCCGTGTCCGGATGGGACTCTCCTTTGCGTGGAAGACAAGCTTGGCAATCCGAATATTAGATTCCCTTCTTTGTAACCGACTCTGTGTAAACCCTAGCCCCCTTCGATGTCTATATAAACCGGAGGGTTTAGTCCATATGAGGACGATCACAACATTCATAATCATCATAGACTAGCTTCTAGGGTTTAGCCTCTACGATCTCGTGGTAGATCAACTCTTGTAACACCCATATCATCAATATCAATCAAGCAAGAAGTAGGGTTTTACCTCCATCGAGAGGGCCCGAACCTGGGTAAACATCGTGTCCCTTGCCTCCTGTTACCATCAGCCTTAGACGAACAGATCGGGACCCCTACCCGAGATCTACCGGTTTTGACACCGACATTGGTGCTTTCATTGAGAGTTCCTCTGTGCTGTCACTGCAAGGCTCGATGGCCCGTCTCGTTGTCAAGGACAACGTCACCTCTGGGGGAGCTCTGGCTGTAGGCCAAACTCTCCAATTAGGTGGCTTCATCATGGTCGCCCAATCGGTTGTCGCGCCGACGATGACCTCTCGGGTCATCACGAATAGCCTCCACGTCAATTCGGAACTCGCCGAACAGAAGGATCTAATAGAGCGCTCTTCCCTTAATGAGCCATTGGATCGCATCGCCGCTTTGGGAGTCGCTACGGACCATGACCGGATTGGGCTTAAACCCGACCAAATGGATATTAAATCCCCAGCGGTCACCCATGAGATAGCGGTGGTGGAGGAGCCACATATGGACCGTCCCCCTATCCTGAGGACGAACTATGTACGGGTCACCGAGCTCTCTGAGCCGGATACCCGTTCTCACGAGGAAACGACCCAGATCCCAAACTTATAATCGGGAGACGGGCCGGAGAAATCGGGCAACATCCCGGAACCCGAGCTGTCAAGCGCAGGAGCTCCCTTGCCCCTGGGCATTAGATTGGATCAGAATCCAGATTCAACTACGCCCACCCACCCGTACTTAATCTGTCACTCCCATATCAGACAAGAGCCACAAGAGACAGTACATAGCTACTGGGCCAGATTCCTCCTTGTGATAAACAAGGTCAAGGACTGTCGCGAGGAGGACGCAATTTCACTTTTTTGCAAAAATTGCACAAGCAAAGGGATCCTTAATGCTATAAGTCACCGTGACATAGTACGTTTTGCCGACCTAGCAGCCATAGTACATAAGTACTATGCGATGGAAAGTACCTGGAAAACCCAAACATACTTTTGGGATAATCTAGCTCTTACTAAGCCTTCCCTTCGAGTTAAAAGGGCAAACTCTCCTAAGTTGCCCGATCCAACTCCAAAAAAGCCAAAGCCCACTCCAGGGCGCGGAACCGTATTGGAAGAATGTCTCAGTGGGCCATGCAAAATTCATAGCACGCTGGACACTAAGCCAACACATAGCCTTAGAGCATGTTGGATACTCCGACAGGTAGCAAAAAGCGGCGAGGATCTTCTTGTAAATAAAGCAAAGCAACGTCCCACCAAAGACAACAGTGTGGTATTAGCAGTCTTCCAGACTTTCGCCTCAAATAATAGGCGCAAGTGAGCCCATCAAAATCTCGCTGAAATTTGCCACATGGCAAAAGTAAACCCGTGGAATGACACTGCTATAACTTTAAGTGCCAGTGACGAACCCCAATTCCAGACAGTCTGGACACCTGCCGCATTGGTCCTTAGCCCAATCGTGGACGGCTTTCGGCTCACTAAAGTACTCATGGACGGCGGTAGTGGACTAAACTTGATCTATGAAGAAACACTCAGCAAGATGGAAATGGACAAAAGTCGCATTCAGCAGAGCAGCACAACCTTCAAGGGAATCATCCCTAGTCAGGAGGCACGGTGTTCGGGAAAAATCACAATCGATGTAATATTTGGCACCCCGGAGAATTATAGGTCCGAAGAAATCACATTCTAAGTGGCTCCTTTCAGCAGCGGATACCACGCCCTTTTAGGGAGGGACGCATTCACAAGCTTTCAAACTATACCCCATTATGGATACATGAAGCTTAAAATGCCGGACCCAATGGAATCATCACTCTAGCCAGTGACCCGGACGTCGCACTCCGCGCTGAAAATAAAACTGCAGCACTTGCCCTGGAGGCATTATCTGAAGCCCTAGCGGCCGAAGAACTAACAACGTTGCGCACCACAATGGACAGGGACGACGTGACACTCGACAAACGACCCAAGTCCACATCATTTAAACCCGTAGACGAGATAGTTAAATTCCAGGTCCATCCAACGGACCCCACGAAGACAGCTTCCGTTGGAACACAGTTGAGCCCCACAATGGACGCCGCACTACGCTAATTCCTACGCAAGAATTGGGACATTTTGTCCTGGCATCCTTCTGACATGTCGGGCATCCCACGCGAGCTGGCCAAACACAGCCTCAACATACTGAAAGGATACAAGCCAGTCAAACAGGCTCTTAGGCGCTTCTCAGAGCCTAAATGGCAAGCCATGGGAGAAGAGCTAGCTAAGCTACTTGAGGCCGGATTCATCAGAGATATCAAGCATCTGGATTGGCTGGCAAATCTGGTAATGGTACCAAAGAAGGACAAATCCTGACGCCTATGCGTCGACTTCAAAGACCTCAACAAGGCTTGCCCCAAGGATCCCTTCCCCCTCCCTTGCATCGACCAAATCATCGATGCCGCCGCAGGACATGACCCACTGTGTTTCCTCGACACATACTCTGGATACCATCAAATAAAAATGGCGGAGTCCGACCAAGCTGCAATGGCCTTCATAACGCCATACGGTCCTTTATGCTTCAACACTATGCCTTTTGGGCTTAAAAATGCCGGCGCAACCTATCAACGCATGATTCAAACATGCCTGGAGAAGCAAATCGGCAAGACAGTGGAGGCATACGTGGACGACGTGGTCATAAAAACAAGACACGTCGAAACCCTAATAGACGACTTGAGGCTTACGTTCGATAAACTCCGGACATACGACATCAAGCTAAACCCGGAAAAATGTGTTTTCGGCGTGCCCTCGGGGAAGCTGCTCGGCTTCATTGTTTCCAATAGAGGAATTGAAGCGAATCCGGCAAAAATCCGAGCTCTGTCGCAATTGGCTATCCCAACAGACCTCAAGCATATCGAGAAACTAGCTGGATGCATGGCTGCCCTAAGACGCTTTATCTCCCGATTAGGAGAAAAGGCATTACCTCTTTACCGCCTTCTTCGGTGCACCGAACACTTCGTGTGGACGGATGCAGCTGCGGCCGGACTGGATGAAATAAAGACCTTACTGGCCAGTAATCCAGTCCTAACAGCACCAAATACTGGCGAACCTATGCTATTGTACATAGCTGCAACACATCAAGTTGTAAGCGCAGTGCTCGTCGTTGAACGAGAGGCTGAAGGATACAAATTCCCGCTCCAGAAGCCGATATATTACGTATCCACGGTCATCACTCCATGCAAATCCCGATACCCACACTATCAAAAGATAGCATACACGGTCTTCATGGCATCCCGGAAGCTACGACGCTACTTCCAAGAGTGTTCGATCACGGTGGCCTCCGAAGTCCCACTAAACGACATAATAAATAACCGCGACGCTACAGGCCAGATTGCTAAATAGGCCATCGAGCTCCTTCCGTTCGACATAACATACAAACCATGGCGGGCCATTAAATCGCAAGTACTGGCTGACTTTGTCGCCGAATGGACAGAAGCTGAACTCCCTAAAGAGTACGGCGCGTACTCTAACTGGATCATGCACTTTGACGGCTCTAAAATGCTGGCCGGATTGGGAGCAGGTGTAGTCCTGACGTCTCCCACCGGAGACACGGTCCAATACGTACTCCAAATATTATACATAGACTCCAACAACACAGCCGAATACGAGGCTCTGTTGCATGGTCTTCGGATGGCAGTCTCTATGGGCATTCAACGCCTGGAGGTGCGCGGGGATTCAAACCTTGTGATATCACAAATAAATGGAGACTTTGACACCAAGGATTCGAAAATGGCAGCCTATCGTAATGCCGTCCTCAAAATGTCAGCTCTGTTCGAGGGGCTCGAATTCCACCATGTGGCTCGAGAAAACAATCAAGCGGCGGATATCCTCGCCCGCATCGGCGCTAAACGCGACCTTGTCCCACCTAACATATTCCTGGAAAGGTTGTTCAAGCCATCCGTGGTATGGGATGGGGAGTCCGGCAACACTAGCACGGATCCGAATACACCCCCAGACTCCGAACCATCAGACGTAATCGGAGGCTCCGCCACCGAAATAACATCTTCGGCCCACGAAATAATGGCTATAATTGCCTCGTGGACCGAGCCTTTCTTGGCCTACCTAAATAGGCAGGAGCTCCCCGAGGACCAAAATGAAGCATGTTGCATCATGCGGCGCTCCAAAGCCTACAAAGTCCATGAGGGAGAACTCTATAAGATAAGTGCGACCGGAGTGCTCCATGCATCTTCGAGGAGGAAGGACGGCAGCTCTTGGCTGAAATCCATGCCGGAATCGGCGAACAACACGCTGCGGCTCGGGCACACGTTAGCAAGGCCTTCTGCACATGCTTTTATTGGCCGACGGCCCGAGCAGACGCACAGGACCTTGTTCAACACTGCGTCAGTTGCCAGCTCTTCGCCAATCAGAGCCACATGCCCCCGACCGCTCTCCAAACAATCCCCATTACTTGGCCCTTCGCGGTCTGGGGGTTGGATATGGTCGGACCCCTTAAGGGGGGAAGCCATAAGAAAAAATACTTGTTGGTCATGGTGGACAAGTTCACCAAATGGATAGAAGCCAAACCAGTCAAAACAGCCGAAGTCGAACTAGTGATAGACTTCATATCCGGGGTTGTATACCGATACGGCGTCCCCCATAGCATCATCACTGACAATGGCTCAAACTTCACAGCCAATGAAGTGAAAACTTGGTGCGGCAACATGGGCATTAAGCTCGATTATGCCTCCGTCTACCATCCCCGAACAAACGGCCCGGTCGAACATGCAAATGGTCTCATCATGAGCGGCATCAAACCCAGACTAGTGCGATCCTTGACAGAATCGGACACGCACTGGGTCGAGGAGCTCGACTCCGTACTCTGGGGGCTGCGGACCACGCCGAATCGCACCACCGGGTACACACCATTTTTTATGGTATACGGCGCAGAAGCAGTACTACCCTGCGATATAATACATGATTCGCCTCGCATACGCATGTACGAAGAGAAGGAAGCCGAGCTAGACCGGCAAGACAACTTAGATGCCCTGGAGGAGGAGCGCGATGTCGCAAAGGCCCGTTCTGCATTCTATCAGCAGTAGGCTCGACGGTACCAAAGCAGAGAAGTGCGGGCCAAAACTTATAATATTGGCGAACTCGTTCTACGCCTACCAGAGAAGAAGAAGGACAAGCACAAACCTAAGTGGGAGGGTCCCTTCGTTATTGACAACATTCTCACAGGAGGAGCGTACCGCCTGCGTAATGCATCCGACAACAAACTCGAGCCGAACCCATGGAACGCAGCCCGACTCCGGAGATTCTACGCCTAGCGCCGAACTCAGTGTTCATCTCCTTACCACTCTTTTTTCAATATGTTCCTCCCTTTTTTTCCTTCTCGTTCTTTTTCATTCTTCACACAACTTACTCAATACAGTGCGGATGCTTGGATCGCTCCGACTGCATTATGTGTGTAAGCCATACCTGGGGGCTTCCTATACGGAAGCTAAATATACTTGCTTTCATGGCTTCTTGCTTATCACATATGCGTTCTTTTTCCATATGTGCCTTTACTTCACCATTATATGCATCGATACGACTTAAGATGTGGCCATGCTAGGTTGCCTGGCTCTTGTGTTTATGCCCTACGTTCCCGTTAATTCGGCTAGGGCATAAGGGGAGCACCTCTGCAATTGTTACTGCCGGTTGAGCCGGATGTGTACCTCAGATTGGGTGAAGCCGAAAGCTAGCGTTCTTAAGGGAATATTCGGTCGGTGAACAAAAGATGTTTTTTTTCATTTATTACAACATGAACCCCAAGAAGTTTTTTATCCTGCGTCTTTGTTCGCAGTCCGGACATGTACATCGATGCATCCGCACCCAGGGAAAGGAACCCCTAACGGAACTATTCTCCCTGGAAGATGTTTCTTACTATCCATGTAATATAACATAACTAGTTGGGTACTTGTCTATTCAAGCACTTATGACCCCTACGCCTAGTTTCCATGCATACCCCGGTTCTGCATAACTGAGCGGGTATTCGGATACACCCCGGACCGGGGGCTGAAGCGAAAAGGTCCACCACGACAAATGATTTTAATCCGGCTAGGGACTACATATGTCCATTGAATTACATAGTCACTTGGACTGATTAAATTCTTCCTCTATACCATCCAACAGGCTATCTAGCTTACAATCCTGTTGGGAATACTTTGCGGCTAACGCTACCTAGTCATACACCAGACTCACGGGAATTTCTTGACCATCTGGCCCCGCCGGTCCGACTTCGGCCATATGGTTCGGGTCAAGCTTGGTGTAGCGTGTCTTCACCATAGCCCAGGATTCTCTTGCACCTTGTCGGCAGGCTGACATCTTCCACAATCAGAAGCGCCGCCGTGCTCCTTGGAGCATATCCACGAGCTCCCCCATGCCTTATGGCAGGGAAGTGGATGGCCACAAGGCCTGGGCAATACCCTGCATCACCTGCTGAGCTTGCTCGTGCAGTTGTGAGAGGTCTTGCAGTAGATCACCTGCGGACACGGGCATCTCCTCTTCAGGACGGACCATCAGCATACCTACAGATATAAACTCTTTCAATATGCTTCCTCGCCGAGCTGCACTACAGTTTGTCTAGGCACTTACCATAAATGCCGCGACGGAGCCTTCTGTTCTCCTTCATGGAGTCCGCCAGCTGAGCGCGAACATCTCCTAATTCGACGCCCAGCCGGACATTGGCATCTTGAAGATTGTTCTTCTCCTGCCTAACTTGCGTAAGAATACGCTCGCCAGCTTTTAGCTGCCTTTGGAGATGTGACTCGTCACCTCCTACGACCTCTGGATTCACCCCGGGATTGTCTGCAGAATTTTCTGTTAGAATTATCATACAAGCCACTTACTAACTGCTACACTTCCATACAATTGAGACAAATGTTACCAAATGAGGCCTTCTGGGATTCCTCTAGCTTGGCAACCGTGGCCCTCAGCTGGGTCTTGCACTCCTCCAGCTCTCGAGACAATTGTTCATTCTTATCTGCAAGGACCTATGCATAAATTGATCCTTAAAACAGTTGTTCCAACCGTTTCAAGTCTCAGGGGCTACTGCTATACATGCTTATCAAATTTTCTTACCCGTATATCTTTGGCATATTGGTCCGTCGCACGGGCAAGCCCGCCTTGAGCAGCTCGGATGTATGTGTCTCCCGAATTGAAGGCATTAAATGCCTCTTCGTAAAAGATGTTGTTGCAAAGAACGGCCCATCGGCGCCGGTGATTCATGGCACTCTCTACTTCAGAACTTGTGGCAGAGAGCATATCCGCATCCTCTGCCGGAGGACAATTCGGCATCGGCCCCGAGTCCGCTTCCTCCCTCGAAGCCGGTCCTGGAATCCGGCTGGTGCAGGCGTGATTGGCAGCATCTCCGGATATAGTCCGGCTACTCCTCTTTCTACCAGGACACAAAGGACGTTGTCACATTTCAAACATAGTAATCACAAAGCAGGTTTTTACCATACCTCTGTAGTGGCGTTTCGGCCCTAACCGCCTTCCTCTTAAACCTGCCCGATCCGGACGCCCTTTGCCGATGGGCCCCCAGGGGCTCGGCACCGCGTTCCGACTGTCGTCTCTACAAGAATACGATATTTCAAGAATAAGGCATGGCATCAGAAAGGATTCATGTTCTGGGGATAGGGGTTTTTGGCTTTGCTTACACGCGATGCAGGTAGCAGTCCGGGATAGTCGGCAATAATGGCCACTGAGGCGCCATGACAACTCGCCTAATAAAATGTCCCATTGACGAGCTAAATAGAAATATCCGGGTCTTCTTCAAGTCCTGGATCGAAGGACCTTCCGGGGTCCTCTGGCTGCGGGGAGGGGCTGGAGAATCCTTCTACGGCCCTCCTTAGTTCCTGCTCAGAAATGTCAAGGTAAATAATCTTGACGAAGGACGCCAGAATGAATGAAGCGGGGGGAAGAGTGACGACTTACCCAACTTGGGGGGTTGTACATAGAAAACCCATCCCGTGGTTTTATATGAAGGAATTCTTCTTCTTCTCCTTTATACAAATCGGACAATATCCTCGCCAGGGCAGTGGCGGAGTCCGGACCCTTATGACCACAGCGGGTGGCATCATCTTCCCCGTTGTAGTGCCACATGGGCTTCCCCCGATACTGAAGCGGTTGCACTCCCCGCATTATGCATATCGCCATAACCTCGACTATTGTCAGCCCTGATTTTGCCAGTAACTTTATCCTGCTCATCAGGAAATGTATTTCTATGGTATCCTCCTCTTGGGGGCCCCGAGGCTGCCAACTTGGGCGTGCCTTCGGCAGAGCATTACTGAACTCAGGGAGACCTGTCCGGACTAGATCCGGAAGGGGAACATCATCGACATAAAACCACTCCGAGGGCCAGTTCTCCGGTGCCTTCTTGGGAGTACCGGATAGGTATCCGGTCTCGGCGATGCGCCATACTTTGGCTCCGCCCACTTGACATATGGATTCCCCTTGTTTGCGAGGGACGAGGCAGAACAACTTCTTCCATAACCCGAAGTGAGCCTCGCAACCCAGAAATAATTCACAAAGGGAAATGTATCCTGTTATGTGTAGCACGGAGGCAGGGGTGAAGTTGTGCAACTGGAGGCCATAAACTCTAGGAGCCCGCGAAGGAATGGGTGGACTGGAAGCCCGACGCCTCTTAGCAGATACGGGATGAGGCATATTCGCTCCCCCGGGGATGGATTAGGAGATCTCTCCGCTTGCTCCCCACCATTATAGGTGGCTAGTCCAGCTTGGACGGGGACCATGAACGCCGGTGGAAGAAACCCCTGGGTCTGCAGCTCTATTAAGCGGTTTTGAGGAACAGAACATTCTTCCCAATTACATGGCCTAGAGCTACGGGAGCGATAGGAGGAGCTGCGACAGCCGGCCATGCTGGAATGATTTTTCTAGGTGCGCTCTGTTGGATGCTCGCTCAAGGGAAGGAGGTGAAGCTTGGATCTAAGAATTCCCCGTCCCTTCAAGTAGACGGTTTGCATACAGGACTGAGGAGGCGAATGCAAAAATGCCCCAGCTCCTCGTATTCACTTGACACGTGGAGATGGTCATTATTGAAGCACAGAAGCTAAGGGGAACAACATCGATGGGAAGCCGAACACTGTTCGTTGCAACAGGTACTTTGGAGTATTCGGAGATGGAACCCTCCTTGCAATGTCGAAGACAAACTGCGCGCCGGACTCATCGTCATTGAAGCTTGGTTCAGGGGCTGCTGAGGGAGTCCTGGATTAGGGGGTATCCGGACAGCCGGACTATATACTTTGGCCGGACTGTTGGACCGAGAAGATACAAGACTCAAGACTTTGTCCCGTGTCCAGATGGGACTCTCCTTTGTGTGGAAGACAAGCTTGGCGATCCGGATATTAGATTCCCTTCTTTGTAACCGACTCTGTGTAAACCCTAGCCCCCTTCGATGTCTATATAAACCGGAGGGTTTAGTCCATATGAGGACGATCACAACATTCATAATAATCATAGACTAGCTTCTAGGGTTTAGCCTCTACGATCTCGTGGTACATCAACTCTTGTAACACCCATATCATCAATATCAATCAAGCAGGAAGTACGGTTTTACCTCCATCGAGAGGGCCCGAACCTGGGTAAACATCGTGTCCCTTGCCTCCTGTTACCATCAGCCTTAGACGCATAGATCGGGACCCCCTACCCAAGATCTGCCGGTTTTGACACCGACAACCTCTCCAATCCCACATTTACCAAGTTTATCATCAAGATCTAAAAACTCCGAATCATTGGGATGCCTTTTAACTAAAGTTGACTCATCTCCAGTCCCATCATTATTAAGATTCATATTGCAAAACAAAGATCTAATAGGGGATACATCAATAACTTTAAGATCTTCATCATTATTTTCTTCTAACTTTTCGGGTTTGGCAGCCATCTTATTGACTAAGGTAGCTTGCTTATCAAAAATTTGGGCAATAGAATTTTCAAGCCGAGTAATTTGAGAGTTCAAACCATAAATTTCTTTAGACATATCATCAAGCTCCTTGTTCATAAACCCCAAAAAGCTTTTTTGTTCTTTAAGCTCTTTTCTGAAGAAATTATTATGCTCAAATTGTAAAGCCATAAAACTTCTTACATTTGATTCAATCTCTTCCAACCTTCTAAGATGAAGGTTGGTTTTCAAGCCATAAAGGCAAACAGGCACACAAAAAGATAGGCGAAAGAGAGAGGAGATTGGGAAAGAGAGGGCGAATAGAAAAGCAAGGGTGAAGTGGGGGAGAGGAAAACGAGAGGCAAATGGCAAATAATGTAAATGCGAGGGAGATGAGTTTGTGATGGGTACTTGGTATGTCTTGACTTGAGCGAAGACCTCCCCGGCAATGGTGCCAGAAATCCTTCGTGCTACGTCTTGAGCTTGTGTTGGTTTTCCTTGAAGAGGAAAGGGTGATGCAGCAATAGTAGTGTAAGTATTTCCCTCTGTTTTTGAGAACTAAGGTATCAATCTAGTAGGAGGCTCCTAAAAAGTCCCACGCACCTACACAAACAAACAAGAACTCGCAACCAACGCGATAAAGGGGTTGTCAATCCCTTCACGGCCACTTGCGAAAGTGAGATCTGATAGAGATAGTCTGATAAGATAAATATATTTTTGGTATTTTATAATATAGATTGGAAAAGTAAAGATGCAAATAAAAGTAGATTGAAAGCTTATATGATAAAAGATAGACCCCGGGGCCATAGGTTTCACTAGTGGCTTCTCTCAAGATAGCATAAGTATTACAGTGGGTGAACAAATTACTATCGAGCAATTGATAGAAAACCGAATAATTATGAGATTATCTAGGCATGATCGTGTATATAGGCATCACGTCCGTGACAAGTAGACCGACTCCTGCCTGCATCTACTACTATTACTCCACACATCGACCGCTATCCAGCATGCATCTAGAGTACTAAGTTCATAAAGAACAGAGTAACGCATTAAGAAAGATGACATGATGTAGAGGGATAAACTCATGCAATATAATATAAACCCTATCTTTTTATCCTCAATGGCAACAATACAATACGTGCCTTGCTGCCCCTGCTGTCACTGGGAAAGGACACCACAAGATTGAACCCAAAGCTAAGCACTTCTCCCATTGCAAGAAAGATCAATCTAGTAGGCTAAACCAAACTGATAATTCGAAGAGACTTGCAAAGATAACTTAATCACACATAAAATAATTCAGAGGAGATTCAAATATTTCTCATAGATAAACTTGATCATAACCCACAATGCATCGGATCTCAACAAGCACACCGCAAAAAGAGTTACATCGAATAGATCTCCAAGAAGATCAAGGAGAACATGGTATTGAGATCCAAAGAGAGAGAAGAAGCCATCTAGCTACTAACTATGGACCCAAAGGTCTGTGGTAAACTACTCACAACTCATCAGAGAGGCCTTGGAGATGATGTAGAGGCCCTCCATGATTGATTCCCCCTCCGACGGAGCGCCGGCGAAGGCTCCAAGATGGGATCTCGCGGATACAGAAGGTTGTGGCAGTGGAATTAGGTTTTCGTGGTTTGTTCTGATGTTCTCGGGGTACGTGGGTATATATAGGAGGAAGAAGTAGGTCGGTGGACGCCCGAGGGGCCCACAAGATAGGGGAGCGTCCTAGTAGGGGGGCGCCCTCCACCCTCATGGCCGCCTCGGCTGTTGCTTGACTTCCACTCCAAGTCCTCTAGATCACGTTCGTTCCAAAAATCACGCTCCCGAAGGTTTCATTCAATTTGGACTCCGTTTGGTATTCCTTTTCTTCAAAATAATGAAATAGGCAAAAAAAATAGCAATACAGGCTGGGCCTTCAATTAGTAGGTTAGTCCCAAAAATGATATAAAAGTGTAAAGTAAAGCCCATAAGCATCCAAAACAGGTAATATAATAGCATGGAACAATCAAAAATTATATATACGTTGGAGACGTATCAATGACCACCTTGTATCCCTATGTATCTGCTATGATTACATTTTTATGTGTATGGTATGCTAGAGATTATTGTATAAAACCCAAAACAAAATTCAGCAGCACAGAATGTGGAGCAGAAAAAAATTCAAAAACTAATAACAGTAGCGCGGGGTATGGCATTAGCAGAAGCGAGCTCTTAGCAGTAGTGCTCTTTGCACAAGGGCGATGCAGCTATTATCAGCTGCGCGTGTTGCAGACAAACGCTGCTGCTATCCCCAGGTAGCAGTAGCGCTAGTCAGGTCGCGCTACTGATAAGCATTAGTTGTAGCATCGTATCAGTAGCACGGCCACCCACGCTACTGATAAGCATATAACCCGCGCTACTGCTAGGCTTTTCCCTAGTAGTGATAGCCTTGTATTTGTTCTTCGATATTTGGGTTTTGTTTGGCCAACTTGATCTATTATCTTGCAATGGGAAGAGGTGCTTTGTAGTGGATTCGATCTTATGGTGCTTGATCCCAGTGACAGAAGGGGAAACGACATGTATGTATCGTTGCTACTAAGGATAAAACAATGGGGTCTATATCTACATAGATAGATCTTGTCTACATCATATCATCATTCTTATTGCATTACTCCATTTCTCCATGAACTTAATACACTAGATGCATGTTGGATAGCGGTCGATGTGTGGAGTAATAGTAGCAGATGCAGGCAGGAGTCGGTCTACTAATCTTGGACGTGATGCCCATATAATGATCATTGCCTGGATATCGTCATGATTATTTGAAGTTCTATCAATTACCCAATAGTAATTTTTTCCCACTGTTTTCTATCTTTATCGAGAGAAGCCACTAGTGAAACCTACGTCCCCGGGTCTCTTTTCATCATATTTGCCTTTGCGATCTATTTTCCTTTGTATTTATTTTCAGATCTATTAACCAAAAATACAAAAATACCCTGCTGCAATTTATTTGTTCCGTGATCTATTTATCCTATCTACCACTTTTACCTCACGTTATTTGCCTATCTTGAGGCGTCGTACCCGAAAGGGATTGACCACCCCTTTAACACGTTGGGTTGCGAGTATTTGTTATCTGTGTGCAGGTGTTGTTTACATGGTGTGAGGAGGTTCTCCTACTGGTTCGATAACCTTGGTCTCATCACTGAGGGAAATACCTACCGTCGCTATACTGCATCATCCCTTCCTCTTTGGGGAAATACCGACATAGTTCTAGCAGACATCATAATCCTATTCTGGAAGTCATGTTACTAGACCATGACGAACCTATGAACTATGAGGAAGCGATGACAAGCCCAGATTCCGTAGAATGGCTTGAGGCCATGAAATCTGAGATGGGATCCATGTATGAGAACAAAGTGTGGACTTTGGTTGACTTGCCCGATGATCGGCAATCCATAGAGAATAAATGGATCTTCCAGAAGAAGACTGACGCTGATGGTAATGTTACTATCTACAAAGCTCTACTTGTTGCGAAAGGTTTTCGACAAGTTCAAAGAGTTGACTACGATGAGACCTTCTCACCCGTAGCGATGCTTAAGTTTGTCTGAATCATGTTTGCAATTGCCACATTTTAAGATTATGAAATCTGGCAAATGGATGTCAAAACTACATTCCTTAATGGATTTCTTAAAGAAGAGTTGTATATGATGCAACCAGAAGGTTTTGTTGATCCTAAAGGTACTAACAAAGTGTGCAAGCTCCAGTGATCCATTTATGGACTCGTGCAAGCATCTCGGAGTTGGAATATACGCTTTGATGAAGTGATCAAAGTGTTGGAAATATGCCCTAGAGGCAATAATAAAATGATTATTATTATATTTCCTTGTTCATGATAATTGTTTGTTATTCATGCTATAATTGTGTTATCCGGAGATCGTAATACATGTGTGAATACATAGACCACAACAAGTCCCTAGTGAGCCTCTAGTTGACTAGCTCGTTGATCAACAGATAGTCATGGTTTCCTGGCTATGGACATTGGATGTCATTGATAACAGGATCACATCATTAGGAGAATGATGTGATGGACAAGACCCAATCCTAAGCATAGCACAAGATCGTGTAGTTCGTTTGCTAGAGCTTTTCCAATGTTAAGTATCATTTCCTTAGACCATGAGATTGTGTAACTCCCGGATGCCGTGGGGGTGCTTTGGGTGTACCAAACGTCACAACGTAACTAGGTGACTATAAAGGTATACTACGGGTATCCCCGAAAGTATTTGTTGGGTTGACACGGATCGAGATTGGTATTTGTCACTCCGTATGATGGAGAGGTATCTCTCGGCCCACTTGGTAATGCATCATCATAAGGAGATCAATGTGACCAAGTGTTTGGTCACGGGATCATGCATTACCGTACGAGTAAAGTGACTTGCCGGTAACGAGATTGAATGAGGTATTGGGATACCGATGATCGAATCTCGAGCAAGTAATGTACCGATTGACAAAGGGAATTGTATACGGGATTACGTGAATCATCGACATCGTGGTTCATCCGATGAGATAATCATGGAGCATGTGGGAGCCAACATGGGTATCCAGGTCCCGTTGTTGGTTATTGACCGTAGAGTCATCTCGGTCATGTCTGTGTGTCTCCCGAACCCGTAGGGTCTACACACTTAAGGTTCAGTGACGCTAGGGTTGTAGAGATATTAGTATGCGGTAACCCGAAAGTTGTTTGGAGTCCCGGATGAGATCCCGGACGTCATGAGGAGTTCCGGAATGGTCCGAAGGTGAAGAATTACATATAGGAAGTCCAGTTTTGGCCATCGGGAAACTTTCGGGGTTCACCGGTATTGTACCGGGACCATCGGAAGGGTCCCGGGGGTCCACCGGGTGGGGCCACCTATCCCGGAGGGCCCCATGGGATGAAGTGGGGGGAACCAGCCCCTGGTGGGCTGGTGCGCCCCCCTTGGGCCTTCCCCTGCGCCTAGGGTTGGAAACCCTAGGGGTGGGGGGGCGCCCCACTTGGCTTGGGGGGCAAGCCACCCCTTGCCCCCCCTTGAGATCCAATCTCTAGTAGGGCCGGCGCCCCCTCCCCCCCCCCCGGGCCCTTATATAAAGAGGGGGTGAGGGAGGGCTCCGCACCCCTGCTCCTGGCGCCTCCCTCACCCTCTGCAACACCTCTCCCTCTTGTAGAGCTTGGCGAAGCCCTGCCGAGATCGCCGCTACTTCCAGCACCACGCTGTCATGCTGCTGGATCTCCATCAACCTCTCCTGCCCCCTTGCTGGATCAAGAAGGAGGAGACGTCCTCCCAACCGTACGTGTGTTGAATGCGGAGGTGTTGTTCGTTCAGCACTAGGATCTTCGGTGATTTGGATCACGACGAGTACGACTCCATCAACCTCGTTCTCTTGAACGCTTACGCACGCGATCTACAAGGGTATGTAGATGCACTCCTCTCTCTAGTTGCTAGATGACTCCATAGATTGATCTTGGTGAAGTGTAGAAATTTTTCATTTTCTGCAACGCTCCCCAACAGTGGCATCATGAGCTAAGTCTATGCGTGGTTTTCTTTGCACGAGTAGAACACAAATTTGTTGTGGGTGTAGATGTTGTCAATTTTCTTGCCACTACTAGTCTTATCTTGTTTCGGCGGCATCGTGGGATGAAGCGGCCTGGACCGACCTTACACGTACGCTTACGTGAGACAGGTTCCACCGACTGACATGCACTAGTTGCATAAGGTGGCTAGCGGGTGTCTGTCTCTCCCACTTTAGTCGGATGGGATTTGATGAAAAGGGTCCTTATGAAGGGTAAATAGAAATTGGCATATCACGTTGTGGCTTTTACGTAAGTAAGAAACGTTCTTGCTAGAACCCTATTGCAGCCACGTAAAAACATGCAACAACAATTATAGGTCGTCTAACTTGTTTTTGCCGCATTTGCCTTGTGATGTGATATGGCCAAAAGGTTGTGATGAATGATATATATGTGATGTATGAGATCATGTTCTTGTAATAGGAATCATGACTTGCATGTCGATGAGTATGACAATTGGCAGGAGCCATAGGAGTTGTCTTAATTATTGTATGACCTGCGTGTCAATGAATAAACGCCATGTAATTACTTTACTTTATTGCTAAACCGTTAGCCATAGTGGTAGAAGTAATAGTTGGCGAACAACTTCATGGAGACACGATGATGGAGATCATGATGATGGAGATCATGGTGTCTTGCCGGTGACGAAGATGATCATGGCGCCCCGAAGATGGAGATCAAAGGAGCAATATGATATTGGCCATATCATGTCACTATTTGATTGCATGTGATGTTTATCATGTTTTTGCATCTTATTTGCTTAGAACGACGGTAGTAAATAAGATGATCCCTCATAATAATTTCAAGAAAGTGTTCCCCCTATCTGTGCGACGTTGCGAAAGTTTGTTGTTTTGAAGCACCACGTGATGATCGGGTGTGATAGATCCTAATGTTCACATACAACAGGTGTAAGACAGATTTACACATGCAAAAATACTTAGGTTGACTTGACGAGCCTAGCATGTACAGACATGGCCTCGGAACACAAGAGACCGAAAGGTCGAACATGAGTCGTATGGAAGATATGATCAACATGGAGATGTTCACCGATGATGACTAGTCCGTCTCACGTGATGATCGGACACGGTCTAGTTGAGTCGGATCATGTATCACTTAGATGACTAGAGGGATGTCTAATCTGAGTGGGAGTTCATTAAATAATTTGATTAGATGAACTTAATTATCATGAACTTAGTCTAAAAACCTTTGCAAAATGTCTTGTAGATCAAATGGCCAACGCTCATGTCAACCTCAACTTCAACGCGTTCCTAGAGAAAACCAAGCTGAAAGATGATGGCAGCAACTATACGGACTGGGTCCGGAACCTGAGGATCATCCTCATAGCTGCCAAGAAAGCATATGTCCTAGAAGGACCGCTAGGTGACGCACCCATCCCAGAGAACCAAGACGTTATGAATGCTTGGCAGTCACGTGCTGATGATTACTCCCTCGTTCAGTGCGGCATGCTTTACAGCTTAGAACCGGGGCTCCAAAAGCGTTTTGAACAACACAGAGCATATGAGATGTTCGAAGAGCTGAAAATGGTTTTCCAAGCTCATGCCCAGGTCGAGAGATATGAAGTCTCCGACAAGTTCTACAGTTGTAAGATGGAAGAAAATAGTTCTGTCAGTGAGCATATACTCAAAATGTCTGGGTTGCACAACCGCCTGTCCCAGCTGGACATTAACCTCCCGGACGAGGCGGTCATTGACAGAATCCTTCAGTCGCTCCCACCAGCTACAAGAGCTTTGTGATGAACTTCAATATGCGGGGGATGGTGAAAACTATTCCTGAAGTATTTTCAATGCTGAAATCTGCGGAGGTGGAAATCAAAAAGGAACATCGAGTGTTGATGGTCAATAAAACCACTAAGTTCAAGAAAGGCAAGGGTAAGAAGAACTTCAAGAAGGACGGCAAGGGAGTTGTCGCGCCCGGTAAGCCAGTTGCCAGGAAGAAGCCAAAGAATGGACCCAAGCCTGAGACTGAGTGCTTTTATTGTAAGGGAAGCGGACACTGGAAGCGGTACTACCCCAAATACTTAGCGGACAAGAAGGCCGGCAACACTAAAGGTATATGTGATATACATGTAATTGATGTGTACCTTACCAGTACTCGTAGTAGCTCCTGGGTATTTGATACCGGTGCGGTTGCTCATATTTGTAACTCAAAACAGGAGCTGCGGAATAAGCGGAGACTGGCGAAGGACGAGGTGACGATGCGCGTCGGGAATGGTTCCAAGGTCGATGTGATCGCCGTCGGCACGCTACCTCTACATTTACCTACGGGATTAGTTTTAAACCTCAATAATTGTTATTTAGTGCCAGCTTTGAGCATGAACATTGTATCTGGATCTCGTTTAATACGAGATGGCTACTCATTTAAATCCGAGAATAATGGTTGTTCTATTTATATGAGAGATATGTTTTATGTTCATGCCCCGCTGGTCAATGGTTTATTCTTAATGAATCTCGAACGTGATGTTACACATATTCATAATGTGAATACCAAAAGATGTAAAGTTGATAACGATAGTCCCACATACTTGTGGCACTGCCGCCTTGGTCACATTGGTGTCAAGCGCATGAAGAAGCTCCATGCTGATGGACTTTTAGAGTCTCTCGATTACGAATCTTTTGACACATGCGTACCATGCCTCATGGGCAAAATGACCAAGACTCCGTTCTCTGGAACAATGGAGCGAGCAACCAACTTATTGGAAATCATACATACTGATGTGTGCGGTCCAATGAGCGTTGAGGCTCACGGAGGCTATCATTATGTTCTCACTCTCACTGACGACTTGAGTAGATATGGGTATGTCTACTTGATGAAACACAAGTCTGAGACCTTTGAAAAGTTCAAGGAATTTCATAATGAGGTAGAGAATCAACGTGATCGAAAGATAAAGTTCTTACGATCTGATTGTGGGGGAGAATATTTAAGTCACGAATTTGGTACGCACTTAAGGAAATGTGGAATCGTTTCACAACTCACGCCGCCTGGAACACCTCAGCGTAACGGTGTGTCCGAACATCGTAATCGCACTTTATTGGAAATGGTGCGGTCTATGATGTCTCTTACCGATTTACCGCTATCATTTTGGGGATACGCTCTAGAGACAGCTACATTCACTTTAAATAGGGCACCGTCTAAACTCGTTGAGACGACACCGTATGAATTATGGTTTGGGAAGAAACCTAAGCTGTCGTTTCTAAAAGTTTGGGGATGTGATGCTTATGTCAAGAAACTCCAACCTGAAAAGCTCGAACCCAAGTCGGAAAAATGTGTCTTCATAGGATACCCTAAGGAAACCATTGGGTATACCTTCTACCTCAGATCCGAAGGCAAGATCTTCGTTGCCAAGAACGGGTCCTTTCTGGAGAAAGAGTTTCTCTCGAAAGAAGTAAGTGGGAGGAAAGTGGAACTGGATGAAGTACTACCTCTTGAATCGGAAAGTAGCGCAGCTTAGGAAGATGTTCCTGTGGTGCCTGCACCGACTAGAGAGGAAGTTAATGATGATGATCAAGGTACTTCAGATCAAGTTACTACTGAACTTCTTAGGTCCACAAGGACACGTTCCACACCAGAGTAGTATGGCAACCCTGTCCTGGAAATCATGTTGTTAGACAACGATGAACCTTCGAACTATGAAGAAGCGATGGCGGGCCCAGATTCCAACAAATGGCTTGAAGCCATGCAATCCGAGATAGGATCCATGTATGAAAATGAAGTATGGACTTTGACAGACTTGCCTGATGATCGGCGAGCAATAGAAAACAAATGGATCTTTAAGAAGAAGACGGACGCGGATGGTAATGTTACCATCTATAAAGCTCGACTTGTCGCTAAAGGTTATCGTCAAGTTCAAGGGGTTGACTACGATGAGACTTTCTCTCCCGTAGCGAAGCTGAAGTCCATCCGAATTATGTTAGCAATTGCCGCATACTATGATTATGAGATATGGCAAATGGACGTCAAAACGGCATTCCTTAACGGCTATCTTAAGGAAGAACTGTATATGATGCAGCCGGAAGGTTTTGTCGATCCTGAGAATGCTAACAAGGTATGCAAACTCCAGCGATCCATTTATGGGCTGGTGCAAGCGTCTCGGACTTGGAACATTCGCTTTGATGAGATGATCAAAGCGTTTGGGTTTATGCAGACTTATGGAGAAGCCTGCGTTTACAAGAAAGTGAGTGGGAGCTCTGTAGCATTTCTCATATTATATGTAGATGACATACTTTTGATGGGAAATGATATAGAACTTTTGGACAACATTAAGGCCTACTTGAATAAGTGTTTTTCAATGAAGGACCTTGGAGAAGCTGCTTACATATTAGGCATCAAGATCTATAGGGATAGATCGAGACGCCTCATAGGTCTTTCACAAAGCACATACCTTGATAAGATATTGAAGAAGTTCAATGGATCAGTCCAAGAAGGGGTTCTTGCCTGTGTTGCAAGGTGTGAAATTGAGCTCAGCTCAATGCCCGACCATGGCAGAAGATAGAGAAAAGATGAGTGTCATCCCATATGCCTCGGCTATAGGGTCTATTATGTATGCCATGTTGTGTACCAGACCTGATGTAAACCTTGCCGTAAGTTTGGTAGGAAGGTACCAAAGTAATCCCGGCATGGAACACTGGACAGCGGTCAAGAATATCCTGAAATACCTGAAAAGGACTAAGGATATGTTTCTCGTATATGGAGGTGACGAAGAGCTCGTCGTAAAGGGTTACGTCGACGCTAGCTTCGACACATATCTGGATGACTCTAAGTCACAAACCGGATACGTATATATTTTGAATGGAGGGGCAGTAAGCTGGTGCAGTTGCAAGCAAAGTGTCGTGGTGGGATCTACATGTGAAGTGGAGCACATGGCAGCCTCGGAGGCAGCGCATGAAGCAATCTGGATGAAGGAGTTCATCACCGACCTGGGAGTCATATCCAATGTGTCAGGGCCAATCACTCTCTTTTGTGACAACACTGGAGCTATTGCTCTTGCCAAGGAGCCCAGTTTTCACAAGAAGACCAGGCACATCAAGCGTCGCTTCAACTCCATTCGTCAAAATGTTCAAGATGGAGACATAGATATTCGCAAAGTGCATACGGATCTGAATGTCGTAGATCTGTTGACTAAACCTCTTCCGCGAGCAAAACATGATCAACACCAGAACTCTATGGGTGTTCGATTCATCACAATGTAACTAGATTATTGACTCTAGTGCAAGTGGGAGACTGTTGGAAATATGCCCTAGAGGCAATAATAAAATGATTATTATTATATTTCCTTGTTCATGATAATTGTCTGTTATTCATGCTATAATTGTGTTATCCGGAAATCGTAATACATGTGTGAATACATAGACCGCAACAAGTCCCTAGTGAGCCTCTAGTTGACTAGCTCGTTGATCAATAGATAGTCATGGTTTCCTGGCTATGGACATTGGATGTCATTGATAATGGGATCACATCATTAGGAGAATGATGTGATGGACAAGACCCAATCCTAAGCATAGCACAAGATCGTGTAGTTCGTTTGCTAGAGCTTTTCCAATGTTAAGTATCATTTCCTTAGACCGTGAGATCATGTAACTCCCGGATGCCGTAGGAGTGCTTTGGGTGTACCAAACGTCACAACGTAACTGGGTGACTATAAAGGTATACTACGGGTATCCCCGAAAGTATCTGTTGGGTTGACATGGATCGAGACTGGGATTTGTCACTCTGTATGACGGAGAGGTATCTCTGGGCCCACTTGGTAATGCATCATCATAATGAGCTCAATGTGACCAAGTGTTTGGTCACAGGATCATGCATTACGGTACGAGTAAAGTGACTTGCCGGTAACAAGATTGAATGAGGTATTGGGATACCGACGATCGAATCTCGGGCAAGTAACATACCGATTGACAAAGGGCATTCTATATGGGATTACTTGAATCCTCGACATCGTGGTTCATCCGATGAGATCATCATGGAGCATGTGGGAGCCAACATGGGTATCCAGGTCCCGTTGTTGGTTATTGACCGGAGAGTCGTCTCGGTCATGTCTGCGTGTCTCCCGAACTCGTAGGGTCTACACACATAAGGTTTGGTGACGCTAGGGTTGTAGAGATATTAGTATGTGGTAAGCCGAAAGTTGTTCGGAGTCCCGGATGAGATCCCGGATGTCACGAGGAGTTCCGGAATGGTCTGGAGGTGAAGAATTATATATAGGAAGTCCAGTTTCGGCCATCGGGAAAGTTTCGGGGGTCACCGGTATTGTACCGGGACCACCGGAAGGATCCCGGGGGTCCACCGGGTGGGGCCACCTATCCTGGAGGGCCCCATCGGCTGAAGTGGGGGGAACCAGCCCCTGGTGGGCTGGTGCGCCCCCCTTGGGCCTCCCCCTGCGCCTAGGGTTGGAAACCCTAGGGGTGGGGGGGCGCCCCACTTGGCTTGGGGGGCAAGCCACCCCCTTGGCCGCCCCCCCCCCCCCCCCCTTGAGATCCAATCTCTAGGGGGCCGGCGCCCTCCCAGGGCCCCTATATAAAGAGGAGGGAGGGAGGGTTGCGCACCCCTGCTCCTGGCGCCTTCCTCTCCCTCTGCAACACCTCTCCCTCTCGTAGAGCTTGGCGAAGCCCTGCCGAGATCGCCGCTACTTCCACCACCACGCCGTCGTGCTATTGGATCTCCATCAACCTCTCCTTCCCCCTTGCTGGATCAGGAAGGAGGAGACGTACTCCCAACCGTACGTGTATTGAATGCGGAGGTGCTATCCGTTCAGCACTAGGATCTTCGGTGATTTGGATCACGACGAGTACGACTCCCTCAACCCCGTTCTCTTGAACGCTTCCGCACGCGATCTACAGGGTATGTAGATGCACTCCTCTCTCTCATTGCTAGACGAATCCATAGATTGATCTTGGTGAAGCGTAGAAATTTTTTATTTTCTGCAACGTTCCCCAACACAAAGCATATGGTTTTATACAGACTTTTGGAGAAGCCTGTATTTACAAGAAAGTGAGTGGGAGCTCTATAGCATTTCTAATATTATATGTGGATGACATATTGTTGATTGGAAATGGTATAGAATTTCTGGATAGCATAAAAGGATACTTGAATAAGAGTTTTTCAATGAAAGTCCTCGGTGAAGCTGCTTATATATTGGGCATCAAGATCTATAGAGATAGATCAAGACGCTTAATTGGACTTTCAAAAATCACATACCTTGATAAAGTTTTGAAGAAGTTGAAAATGGATCAGTCAAAGAAAGGGTTCTTGCATGTGTTACAAGGTGTAAAGTTGAGTCAGACTCAATGCCTGACCACTGCAGCAGATAGAGAGAAAATGAAAGTCATTCCCTATGCCTCGGCCATAGGTTCTATCATGTATGCAATGTTGTGTAGCAAACCTGATGTGTGCCTTGCTATAAGTCTAGCAGGGAGGTACCAAAGTAATCCAGGAGTGGAACACACTGGATAGCGGTCAAGAACATCCTGAAGTACCTGAAAAGGACTAAGGATATATTTCTCGTTTATGGAGGTTACAAAGAGCTCGTCGTAAATGGTTACATTGATGCTAGCTTTGACACTGATCCAGATGACTCTAAGTCACAAACCCGATACATATTTATATTGAATGGTGGAGCTGTCACTTGGAGCAGTTCCAAGCAAAGCGTCATGGCGGGATCTACGTGTGAAGCGAAGTACATAGCTGCTTCAGAAGCAGCGAATGAAGGAGTTCATATTCGATCTAGGTGTAATACCTAGTGCATCGGGTCCAATGAAAATCTTTTGTGACAATACTGGAGCAATTGCCTCGGCGAAGGAATCCAGATTTCACAAAAGAACCAAACACATCAAGAGACTCTTCAACTACATCCATGATCAAGTCAAGGAGGGAGACATAGAGATTTGCAAAATACATACAGATCTGAATGTGGCAGACCCGTTGACTAAGCCTCTTCCACGAGCAAAACATGATCAGCACCGACTCCATGGGCGTTAGAATCATTACAATGTAATGTACATTATTGACTCTAGTGCAAGTGGGAGACTGAAGGAAATATGCCCTAGAGGCAATAATAAAGTTTTTATTTATATTTCCATATATCATCATAAATGGTTATTATTCATGCTAGAATTGTATTAACCAGAAACTTGATACATGTGTGGATACATAGACAAAACACAGTGTCCTTACTAAGCCTCTACTAGACTAGCTCGTTAAGCAAAGATGGTTAAGTTTCCTAGCAATATACATGTGTTGTCATTTGATGAAAGGGATCGCATCATTAGGAGAATGATGTGATGGACAAGACCCATCCGTTAGCTTAGCATAATGATCGTTAAGTTTTATTGCTATTGCTTTCTTCATGACTTATACATATTCCTTTGACTATGAGATTATGCAACTCCCGGATACCGAGGAATACCTTGTGTGTTATCAAACATCACAACGTAACTGGGTGATTATAAAGATGCTCTATAGGTATCTCTGAAGGTGTTTGCTGGGTTGGCATAGATCGAGATTAGGATTTGTCACTCCAAGTATTGGAGAGGTATCTCTGGGCCCTCTCGGTAATGCACATCATGATAAGCCTTGCAAGCAATGTGACTACTGAGTTAGTTGTGGAATGATGCATTACGAACGAGTAAAGAGACTTGCCGATAACGAGATTGAACAAGGTAAGAAGATACCGACGATCGAATCTCGGGCAAGTAACATATCGATGACAAAGGGAATTACGTATGTTGTCATTGCGGTACGACCGATAAAAGATATTCGTAGAATATGTAGGAACCAATGTGAGCATCCAGGTTCTGTTGTTGGTTATTAACCGGAGAGGTGTCTCGGTCATGTCTACATAGTTCTCGAACCCGTAGGGTCCGCGCGCTTAACGTTTGATGACGATTTATATTATATGAGTTATGTGATTGGGTGACCGAATATTGTTTGGAGTCCTAGATGAGATCACGGACATGACGAGGAGTCTTGAAATCGCTGAGAGGTAAAGATTGATATATTGGATGATAGTATTCAGACACCGGAAGTGTTTCGGAATGTATCGGGTACATATTGGAGTACCGGGGGGTTACCAGAACCCCCCGGGGGAAGATATGGGCCATATGGGCCATAGGAGGGAGGCACACTAGCCCACAAAGGGGTGGCGCACCCCCACAGGAAGGAGGCCGAATTGGACTAGGGAAGGGGGCGGTGCCCCCCTTTCCTTCTCCCCCTTCTCTCTTTCCCCCTTTCCATTTCCGGTAAAAGGAAAAGGGGGTCGAATCCAACTAGGAGCCCAAGTAGGATTCCTACTTGGGCGCGCCTAGGGCCAGCCTCCTCCCCCTCCCTCCTTTATATATGTGGGGGCGCCTACAACACACATCAATTGTTCCAAGCCGTGTGCGGTGCCCCCCTCCACAGTTTACGCCTCTGGTCATATTCACGTAGTGCTTAGGTGAAGCCCTACGCTGATCAATTCATCATCACCGTTACCATGTTGTCATGCTGACGGAACTCTCCCTCGACACTTTGCTAGATCAAGAATTAGAGGGATGTCATCGAGCTGAACGTGTGCAGAACTCGGAGGTGTCATACATTTCATGCTTGATCGGTCGGAACAAGAAGAAGTTCGACTACATCAACGGGGTTAACAAACGCTTCCGCTTTTGGTCTATGAAGGTACGTGGACACACTCTCCCCTTCCCATTGCTCTGCATCTCCTTGATAGATCTTGCGTGAGCGTGGGATTTTTTTTTGAAATTGCATGCTAGGTTCCCCTACAAAAAATCCACAAAAAATTTCGCTGAGTTTGGACTCCATTTGGTATTGATTTCCTACGATGTAAAAAACATGCAAAAAACAACAACTGGCACTTGGCTCTATGTCAATAGGTTAGTACCAAAAAATGATATAAAATGACTATAAAATGATTATAAAACATCCAAGAATGATAATATAACAGCATGGAACAATCAAAAATTATAGATACGTTGGAGATGTATCACATGCCACAATAAAGAAAATTACATGGATAAACATGTCAGGTAGCATTCCACATCAAAATTTCCGTTTTTATCTTTTACCTACTTGGCGACGAGCTGGAATTAAGCTTGGGGATGCTTGATACGTCTCCAACATATCTATTATTTTTTATTGTTCCATGCTATTATATTATCTGTTTTGGATGTTTTATATGCATTAATATGCTATTTTATATTATTTTTGGGACTAAGTTATTAACCTAGATCCCAGTGCCAGTGTCTGTTTTTTCCTTGTTTTTGAGCTTGGCAGAAAAGGAATACTAAACTGAGTCCAAACGGAATAAAACTTCACGATGATTTTTCTTGGACCAGAAGACACCCAGGGGACTTGGGGTGCAAGTCAAAATAGCCACGAGGCGGCGACAAGCATGGAGGGAGCGCCCTAGGGGGGGTGTCGGTGTAAAAACCGGCGGATCTCGGGTAGGGGCTCCCGATCTGTGCGTCTTAGGCTGATGGTAACAGGAAGCGAGGGACACAATGTTTACCCAGGTTCGGGCCCTCTCGATGGAGGTAAAACCCTACTTCCTGCTTGATTAATATTGAAGATATGAGTAGTACAAGAGTAGATCTACCACGAGATCGTAGAGGCTAAACCCTAGAAGCTAGCCTATGATGGTATGATTGTAATCGTTATTGGCCTTCTAAGGACCAACCTCTCTGGTTTATATAGACACGGAGAGGGCTAGGGTTTACATGGAGTCAGTTACAAGGAAGGAAATATAATATTCGGATCGCCAAGCTTGTCTTCCACGCAAAGGAGAGTCCCATCCGGACACGGGCCGGAGTCTTGAGTCTTGTATCTTCACGCTCCAATAGTCCGGACGATGTATATAGTTAGGCTGTCCGGATGCCCCCCAATCTAGGACTCCCTCAGTAGCCCCTGAACCAGGCTTCAATGACGATGAGTCCGGCGCGCAGTCTTGTCTTCGGCGTTGCAAGGCGGGTTCCTTCTGCTGGCAATCTTCGTGCGTCGTGCCCTTGCATCGTGGCATGGTCCAACACGAACTGGCGTTTCTTGCCCCACCTCGACTCGTGTTGCGAGGTGATTTTATTGGCACGTCCTGTCAAAGTAGAGATCGTGTTCCTCTTATTACGGGATCTTTCATCAATATGGGCGTGTGTGACCACACGACGACCGTTGGTATGACTCCGTGTACTTTTGGATAAGTCTCAAGCGGTTGCGCTGAGGACTCTTGATATTCATCCCCTTTATAAAGGGGTCGAGGCCTATGCCTCTTTTCCACCTCCCTTGCTCCTTCTCGCACCTCGAGTTCTAACACCCAAGACCTAAGCTCCAACACCCCAGATCCTCCAGTATGTCCGGATCCAACGCAAAAGGCTGGTGGGTAGCCTCCTTGATCCAAGAGGAGGACATTACGAAGCTTAGGGAGGTCGGATACCTGACCGCCGAGATCCAGCACAGGCTTCCAGCTCCAGGCCAGGTTATCCCTACACCGGAGCCCAATGAGAGCATTGTGTTTGTCCCTCACTTCCTCCGAGGCCTGGGCCTCACCCTCGACCCCTTCGTGAGGGGGCTCATGTTCTACTATGGGTTGGATTTTCATGATCTGGCTCTAGACGCCATCCTCCATGTCTTGTCGTTCATTATTGTGTGCGAGGCTTTTCTCCACGTCACCCCACACTTCGGATTATGGCTCAAGACCTTCAATGTGAAGCCAAAGATGATCAAGGTGCGACATGCGGAGTGCGGAGGTGCCATAATAAGCAGGAACGCCGATGCCCCATGGCCAGAGGGCTCTTTCCCGGAAGTATCCGATGAATGGCAACGGAGGTGGTTTTATGTTACGGCTCCCAGAGGCACAAAGTGGGTAGCCGCCCCCGAGTTCCGCTCGGGCCCTCCGTCACAGTTGGCGTCTTGGACCGACGTAGGATGGAACTGGGGGCTGCTGGCGATGTATCAGTATTGCAGAATCGCATCCGGGAGCTTCTTGAGAGGGACATAAATCTTGTCAGCATAATTCAAGTGATGCTAATCCGACGGATGTTGCCGTGCAAACGTTAGCCTCCCCGGATGTGGGAGTTCAATCCGGAGGGTCCGCGGACTATTAAGCACTTCTTTAGCCTGAATCTTGAAGGGATGTGTAAATTATTCTTCGGACCACAAATAAAGTGCCCGGACACCACCAGGATGCGGGCCTAAGTAAGTAACTTTAAAGCCGGACACTTCATTTATACTTGTCATA
This sequence comes from Triticum aestivum, assembly GCF_018294505.1. Classification (NCBI taxonomy): domain Eukaryota; kingdom Viridiplantae; phylum Streptophyta; class Magnoliopsida; order Poales; family Poaceae; genus Triticum; species Triticum aestivum. The sequence goes on along the minus strand of NC_057798.1, from coordinate 141,109,351 downwards.
ACCATTCTTCTGAAAAACCCTCCGTGGCCAGGAATGGCTCAACAAGGCGGAGAGAATCAGGTGTCCGGCGCCACTTCCTAAATGCTCGCCTGGTCCAACCGTTGCCAAGATGCTTGGCCGGGTGCTCAGCAAAATCCCCTCAGGGAAAGGCGAAGGAAAGGGCAGTAAAGACGAACTTCACACACTATGCATCCAAACCGGGGCAATTGTTACCTCCCCTGAGGAGGATAGTCGGTAAGGGGAGGTAAAGCCTCCTCCCTGCGCGGGAGGAAGAGGGCCACCTCCGAAGACTTGGAGACGGATATGCCCAAGCAAGGGAAGAAGGTATCACCAGGGGGCTCTGCCACGACAGGCACCCTCACTGCATCGTGCCCACCAACGGGCCAGCCCTCCACCGAGCTGTAAGTTAATCGTTAATTCGAAGGTACGGTGTTTCTCCGAGATCCCTAACCAGGACTTTGTCTTTTGAAGTCCGGCTAGTGGATCTTCTCAACAGAGTTCGTCTTCGGGGGATCTTCCTCCGGAGATGATGGAGAGTGAGACCCCACCCACCTCTCCGCCTCATGAAGCGGGCGACACTAAGGTGTCGTCACGGAGGAGTCCGGATCTTCCAAAGTCGGAAGCTAATGCGTCAGTCGCCTTGAGCCCGGAGCGTTTGGCTCCCACGGGGGGCGATGAGAAGGGTCTGGCATAGTTTGATGTCCGGCCGGACGTACTGACAGGTCTTCTGGAGCGAGTTCCGCTCTCGGAGGAGCACCACTCATTAATGAGCATGGTGCTCATGAAGATTTCATCCGCTACAAGCAGTTTGAATGAGGCATTTACGAGCCTGCTCAAAGGCTTTGAGGTATGTAGTGAAAATGCACTATTTTTTGGTTGTGAGGCACGCCCTAGGTGTGCTCCATATGGAGAGTAGCCCCTGAGACTCTGGTTGCCTGCCATAGGCGGCAAACGGGGGATCATATAGTAATGGCTGCGTTGTGCATGTGCTCAGGTATCTAAGGATCCGGCAGCCGACCAGTCTATTGAAGTTGTCGAACTAAGGAGGCAGATCGGATCTATTGATGCTGATATCACGCTGGTAAAACAAGAGGCTGGAAGAGTCACAGGGTATGTGCTCTGCTTCCCTTATTATGTTTGTATAGGAAAATGTGAATGCGAGAGGGGCATAATATTAATGCAATGTGTTTGTACTGCAGATGGTGCTGCTGCCGTGGAGGCCCTGAGGGCGGAACTTGCTTAGGCCAAGGAACAAGCTCGGGCTAGTAATGCGGCTGCCCTAAAGGCGGCCGAAGAATTGAGAACCGAACAGGCTGCTCATCGCCGAAGCGAGGAAAAGATAGCCGAAATGGCTGTGGAGTTGAAAAATGCCGCCGACCGGTATGTACTCCTTGAAAAGGAGTATAAGGCTAGTTCAGCCGAGCTGGACAAGGCACTTAACGCCACCAAAGAGATGCGGACTGAGATCCGGGGTATGCGGGAGGAGCTCCAACAGGCTGAAAAAATCATGGCTGGGGGCTCCTACTTATTGCGGACGAAGTTTTTGGATCCGAAGTATGCTCCCCTGGCTGGAAGCTGGAGTCCTGCAGACGTATATGCGGACTTGGCGAATAGTACAGCTGGCGCTGCCAAGTTCTTTGAGGACCAAGGTGATAAGGAAATAGAGAAGCTTTTCTGGTCGCAATTCAATGCTCCCACTCGCCCGCTGCCGTTAAATGAGAAGGTGGCTGTTGTGGCGGAGCTTCACGGGCTATCCGGGCTTGCAATGCGGTCTGTAATAGACCATCTTTGGCCGAAGGGGCCTAAGCCGGACAGTTACTTTGGTTTGGTGCAACAATTCCTTGGGGCCGTGTCCCGGATCGATGTCATGAGGAGGCCGGCGTGCATAGAGGGTGCACGAATGGCTCTTACCCGTGTTAAAGCCTATTGAGAACCGAACAGGCTGCTCATCGCCGAAGCGAGGAAAAGATAGCCGAAATGGCTGTGGAGTTGAAAAATGCCGCCGACCGGTATGTACTCCTTGAAAAGGAGTATAAGGCTAGTTCAGCCGAGCTGGACAAGGCACTTAACGCCACCAAAGAGATGCGGACTGAGATCCGGGGTATGCGGGAGGAGCTCCAACAGGCTGAAAAAATCATGGCTGGGGGCTCCTACTTACTGCGGACGAAGTTTTTGGATCCGAAGTATGCTCCCCTGGCTGGAAGCTGGAGTCCTGCAGACGTATATGCGGACTTGGCGAATAGTACAGCTGGCGCTGCCAAGTTCTTTGAGGACCAAGGTGATAAGGAAATAGAGAAGCTTTTCTGGTCGCAATTCAATGCTCCCACTCGCCCGCTGCCGTTAAATGAGAAGGTGGCTGTTGTGGCGGAGCTTCACGGGCTATCCGGGCTTGCAATGCGGTCTGATAGACCATCTTTGGCCGAAGGGGCCTAAGCCGGACAGTTACTTTGGTTTGGTGCAACAATTCCTTGGGGCCGTGTCCCGGATCGATGTCATGAGGAGGCCGGCGTGCATAGAGGGTGCACGAATGGCTCTTACCCGTGTTAAAGCCTATTGGGCGGATATGGAGGCCACCATTATAGCGACCCAGGATCCGGCGGGAGACCAATATCCGGCCGAGCACTACTTGGCGCAGGTCACAGAAGGTGCCTGCCTGATACAGGTGCGGTGCTCAAAGAATGTTTTGTTCGAGTGATAAGTCGAATCATTGTAAAAACAATGTTTATTTTGATTATGAGGCTATATTTATACTTTCTGCCTGAAAATATGATTGTGTCCCCTGTGCGGCCGTTTATATATATATATATATATATATATATGTGTGTGTGTGTGTGTGTGTGTGTGTGTGTGTGTGTGTGTGTGTGTGTGTGTGTGTGTGTGTGTGTGTGTGTGTGTGTGTAATCCGAAAGATAGCAGTCGTTGGCTTCAGCCCCCACACATACAATGCGAGGGTGTTCGCGAAAAATATGCTTAATCACACTTGATCCAACGTCTTGGTCCATTAAGGAGGTGATCGCACGTCGAACTAGGCAACCGGACTATATAGCTGTAACACTTTCGCTTAGCCATGGGAGTCTAATGGTGGGGCTACTATGTAGCCCCTGGTACCTTCGCGTGCATCCGAATACGGGCACGTATGTACATGGCCGAGAAACGGCCCTTTGTTAATGCAGAGGAATCCTAAAGATTCCGGTGAGTCTTCGAGTGGTTGAACAGTCTCTCGCTGCATCATGACAGTCAGTTTTCGGCTTTCTCTACTGAGGTGCTCATCCGAAATAACCGGGGCACAATCGTAGTAGTTCTCCTTTGGCCGCCTTAGCCGATAATAACGGAACGTAAGGCGGCAAACCCAGGAGCCGGGCAAACCCAACATTTGACCAAAGACATGATTCAGAGCTGATGCATATAAGGCCAAACTCGTGACGCCGAACACTCCCGAAGGTATTCGGGCTTTATAACAGAAGATGGGCTCAAAAAAGCCCATTCATTATGAACCCTGTGTTTCCAGGTACGTGCGGTAACCTGTCGTGGCGAAATGCCAATAACGACAGTATCCTCTGTGGGTATGGAACCCATGGGATGGATAAACAACAAGAGGCAATAGAAAAGGTTTACACAGGGGCTTAATCTAAAAAGAAACCTATTGAACGGGGCCCTGTTGCACGTCTGCGCCTTTGTCTCCGTTGTGCCGTATCCTGGAAGGGTATCACGCGAACGTTGTCTGTGGAAAAAGGAAAACTCGTAGGAGAGTACAACGTAAGTATGCTATGGATAGTAAAAGTGTAAGATGTTGGCCTGCCAATAAGGTTGAGCCAAGTGTGGGGCTGTATTAAAAATTTATAGCCCCTGGTGTCTGCTATGGGATTACATATATGGTGCCATGGTTTAATTTTATCCGGGCTACCGGACTCGTCTAACCGTGTCTGTGGTCTTAATGACCAGTCATGTTTTATGATATTGGAGGCCGCTTATAGTCCGGCCGCCAGGGCTGTCGCGTGTTCCTCTATGCGTGAAGAGCGCTCTGTGATTCCGCTAACGGTGATGATGCCACGTGGACCGGGCATCTTGAGTGTAAGGTAGCCATAGTGCAGCAATGCGTTGAAGCGGGCGAAGGCCATTCTTCCAAGCAATGCATGATAGTCGCTTTGGAAGGGTGCGATGGTGAAGAGTAGTTCTTCGCTTCTGGAGTTGCCTGGGGAGCCAAATGTTACCTCCAGTACGATGGAGCCCCTGCCTTAAGCTTCAACACCTGGTATCACCCCTTCAAAGGTGGTGTTGATTTGGCTAATTCTGATGGGTTTATCCTTATCCTACGGACAGTGTCCTCGTATATTAAGTTGAGACTACTGCCGCCGTCCATGAGGACACGAGTGAGACGGTATCCGTCGATTGTTGGGTCCAGCACCAAGGCCTTTGATCCTCCGCGCCGAATACTAGTTCGGTCGTCCATGCGATCGAAGGTGATCGGATATGACATCCAGTGCGTGTCTCTATGCGTGCGTTCGTGCCATCTCGTGGATGTGTGAGTCGCGTGGATCATGTTTACTGTTTTAACCTCTGGCGGGAATTTTTTCTGTCCCCCAGTGTTCGGCTGATGAGGTTCATCCTCGTCTTCACTTGGTGTTCCCTCCCCTTGTGTTCGGCGTTTAATTTGTTGGCCTGCTTAAAGACCCAGCATTCTCTATGCGTGTGGTTCACAGGTTTCTCCGGGGTGCCATGAATTTGGCACAGTCTGTCCAGGACTCTGTTCAGACCGGACGGTCCCTCTTTACTACCTTTAAATGGCTTCTTTTGCTGATCAGGTCGAGAGCCCCTGAATCTGGCACTGACAATTGTGTTGTTCGGGCTCTCTTCCTTGTTTTGGTGTTTGTTTCTATTACGCTGTGGCTTCCCGTTGCCATCTCTTATTTCGGATGTGCTGGAGTCGCTGCTGCCTTTACGGGCTATCCAGCTATCTTCGCCCGCGCAAAAGCGGGTCATAAGGCTTGTTAAGGCTGCCATTGTCCTTGGCTTTTCTTGGCCGAGGTGTCGGGCGAGCCACTCGTCGCGGATGCTGTGCTTGAATGCTGCTAAGGCTTCGGCGTCCGGACAATCGACAATTTGATTCTTCTTAGTAAGAAATCTGTTCCAAAGCTTGCGGGCGGACTCTCCAGGCTGTTGGATTATGTGACTTAGATCGTCTGCATCCGGAGGCCGGACATAAGTCCCTTGAAAATTGGCCCTAAAAGCGTCCTCAAGTTCCTCCCAACTCCCAATTGAATTTTTGGGGAGGCTTTTCAACCAGTGTCGAGCTGGTCCCTTCAACTTGAGGGGAAGGTATTTGATGGCGTGGAGGTCATCCCCACGAGCCATGTGAATATGCAGAATAAAATCTTTGATCCAGACCCCTGGGTCTGTCGTTCCGTCATATGCCTCTATGTTCACAGGTTTAAAACCTTGTGGGAATTCATGGTCCAGTACTTCTTTGGTGAAGCACAGGGGGTGAGCATCCCCTCTATATCTGGACGCGCTATGGCATGCAGTCGGCTGTTGTTGTGTCCGGTGTTTATTCCGAACTGGTATTTGGCTTGTATGATCATTTTGGTGACTGTCGGTGTCAAAACCGGCGGATCTCGGGTAGGGGGTCCCGAACTGTGCGTCTAGGCGGATGGTAACAGGAGACGAGGGACACGATGTTTTACCCAGGTTCGGGCCCTCTTAATGGAGGTAAAACCCTACGTCCTGCTTGATTAATATTGATGATGTGTGTTACAAGAGTAGATCTACCACGAGATCAAGGAGGCTAAACCCTAGAAGCTAGCCTATGGTATGATTGTTCTTCGTCCTACAGACTAAAGCCATCCGGTTTATATAGACACCGGAGAGGGCTAGGGTTACACAGAGTCGGTTACAATGGTAGGAGATCTACATATCCGTATCGCCAAGCTTGCCTTCCACGCCAAGGAAAGTCCCATCCGGACATGGGACGAAGTCTTCAATCTTGTATCTTCATAGTCTTGGAGTCCGGCCGATGATGATAGTTCGGCTATCCGGACACCCCCTAGTCCGGGACTCCCTCAGTATCCCCTGAACCAGGCTTCAATGACGATGAGTCCGGCGCGCATGTTGTCTTCGACATTGCAAGGCGGGTTCTCCCTCCGAATAATTCATAGAAGATTGTGAACACCAGGATAGTGTCCGGCTCTGCAAAATAATTTCCACATACCACCGTAGAGAGAATAATATTTACACAAGTTCAATCTACTGACATATTTCATGGCGTGACGTCACACCACTACCAAGCCTTTACTCCAATTATTTTTATTATACCACCTCAGCGCGTATAGCGAAGCGGTTTCCTTGGCATGTCTTGTCGAAGCAGAGATCGTGTTCCCCTTATTCCGGGATTCCTATTAATACAGACGTGGGTAACCCAACCGCGCCCGTTGCCACGCCCCCTCCATCGAAGGCGGGTTCCAAACGGTCACGGGGACGGCTCTTGGTATTCTTCCTCTTTATAATGAGACCAAGACCAGTTCTTTTTCTTCAATCCTCAATCGAATCCGCCCCTCGCCCCCGAGTTCCAACACCCAGGGCTCCAGATTCGGGTACCTTCGACCTTCGACAATGTCCGGCTCCGACCCACGGGGCCGGTGGATGCCCTCTTCCGTCACGGAAGAAGACATGTTAAAGCTGAGAGACGCCAGGTACTTGACCTATGAGATTTTGCATAGGTTGCCTGCCCGAGGGCAAGTTATTCCTACTCCCGAGCCCGGGGAGAGCGTTGTGTTCGTGTCTCACCTCCGTCGGGGCTTAGGCTTCCCGATGGCCCCTTCGTGCGGGGGCTCATATTTTACTATGGGCTGGAATTCCATGACTTGGCTCCGGAGTCCATCCTCCACATCTCATCGTTTATTGTCGTTTGTGAAGCCTTCCTCCGCACTACCCCTCACTTCGGCTTGTGGCTCAAAACCTTCAATGTGGAGCCGAAGATGATTGAGGGGCGTCAGGCAGAGTGCGGAGGGGCAGTCATAAGCAAGAGGGCCGATGCTCCATGGCCCGAGGGCTCTTTTCAGGAGGACCTCGGCGTGTAGCAACAGGAGTGGTTCTATATCACCGCTCCCAGGGGCAGCAGGCAGAGGCCACCGCCCGTCTTCCGCTCGGGCCCTCCACAACAGTTGACATCATGGGTCAACAAGGGGCGTGACTGGGGGCCGTCCAAAGACGTACCCCTGTTGCAGGACCGGATTCGAGGCCTCCAAGAAAGGGAGATCAATCTAGTCGCAGTGGTACAGGTTATGTTGATCCGGCGCCTACTGCCCTGCAAACATCGCCCCCTCCGCCTGTGGGAATTTAATCCAGAGGGACCACGAGCTCTTCAACACTTCATGGGTTTGACACCCGCGGAGATGTACAAACTGTTCTTCGGATTGCAAGAGATGCGTACGGACTTGACTGAGGATGCTGGCCTAAGCTCCAATCGCCCGGATACTCAAGTAAGTAGCCCTGTGTCGGGACACATTGTTTATCTATTTATCGTGGGTTTGCCTTTTGACCAGCTATCCCCTGGACAGGAGTGGATAGCGCAAGCAAAACTGATACGGTGTCCGGCCCCCCTCCCTGAGACCACGCAGGATCCCGTGTTAATCAAAATGTTGGAGGTTGCGCCCTCGGAGGAGGGCGAAGGGGGGCACAGGGGAACTACCACCTCTGCCAAGGAGGCTTTCAGTAAGGGAGGAATCAAGAGTCCCTCCTTCTAGGGGGAGAAGAGGACAGCTTCCGAAGACCCGGAGGCCAAGGCCTCGAAGCGGGGAAAGAAATCTGTACCGGAAGGTCCTGTGCCGGGAAGAGTCCCGGCCGTACTGTCTCCTCGGAGGAATCAGCCCTCCAGCGAGCCGTAAGTAAAGAAGGAGGAATTTTGTAATAGTGGACACCCCTGCTTAATTTTTAAGGGTAACCGAAGTTTTCATCTTGTAGTTCGGATCTCAGCCCGTCTCAGCACAGCTCATCTTCGGGAGACCTTCGTCCGGAGATGATGGAGAGTGAAACGCCTCCATCTGCCGCCCCATCGTGTGGGGCGGACGACCCTGAGGTGTCGTCACGGAGGGTCTCCCCGAGTCCGGCGGGGCCAGAGAGTTCGGCACCCATTGGAGTACGGCCGGTGGAGCTGCAGGATTCACTTAAGAGGGCGTCCATCTCGGAAGATCACCACACATTAATGAGCACCGTGATTGAAAGGATCTCGTCCGCCGAGAGCGGGTTGTATGAGGCCGTCGTAAGCTTGCTGACGGGCTTTGAGGTATGCAAAAAATGACATACCTTTTGACAGTTTTGCACATGAAGTGCGCCCTGTATAGATAGTAGCCCCTGAGACTTGGTATGCTGTCGAAAGCGAGAGTGTGCCAAGGATCATAATCTCAGTTATAGAATGTCGCCTTTCCTATGCAGGTGGCGGAACATTCGGTGGTCAGCCGGACTGATGGAGTTGCCAAATTGAAGAGGCAACTCGACGTTGCTGATGCGGACATCGTGCTGGTCAATAAACGGCTTAGCAAGTCACAAGGTAGGTGGTTGCTCCGCGGTTGCCTAGTAAGGGAGCTAGTGCCCGTTCCTTACGATTTGTATGCTTGATGCAGATGGCGCCACAGCTATGGAAGATCTTCGAGCAGAGCTTGCTCGAGCCAAGGAGCAGTCCAGGATAAGTAATGCAGCTACCTTGAAGGCAGCGGAAGAGCTAAAAGCCGAAAAGGCTGCTCACTGCCGAAGCAGGGAAGAGTTGGTCGCAATGGCCTTGAAATTAAAAGATGCTGCCGACCGTTGCAAGGTTCTTGAAGGAGAACGCCGAGTTGAGCAAGAGGGCCTGAAGAAGGCCGGCGCCAAAGTCAAGGATGCCCGGAGTGAGATGCGGGCTATGAAGGCGGAACTGCGTCAGGCCGGAGACATTGCGGCTAGAAAGCCCTTTCTTCTGCGTAGGAAATTCACGGATCCGAAGTATGCTCAGCTGGGCCAGCTGTGTGGCGCGGAGGATCCTTATCTGGATTTGGCAGCGAGTGCGGCGGACGCAGTCGTGCACTTCCGAAGCCAGAAGGATCACGAAATAGAAGAACTTTATTGGTCTCAATTCCATAGTCCGGAGCGTCCACTTCCGTTGACTGGTCGGCTGGCTGAGTGGGCTGAGCTGAATAGATTGTCCGGACTTGCCATGACGGATGTGATCACTCATCTGTGGCCGGAAAGGCCCAAGCCGAAGACTTATTTTGGCTTGTTGCAGCAATTCCTTGAGGCGGTGCCGCATATCAAGGCAATGAAGCGGTCGGCATGCATAGAAGGTGCACGGATGGCTCTCGCCCGTGTGAAGACATACTGGGCGGACATGGATGCCACCGCTGTTGCATCCCGGGGTTCGGACAAGAGTCGATTACCCGCCGAGCACTGTTTTGAAGAAGTCCTGCAGGGCGCTCATTTAATAGAGTCGCAGTGCTCGAAAGATGTCATGTTCAAATGACATGTATAATTTGTGAGATCATGTTTATAATGCAATAGCTTTTTATACTTGTGCGTTCAAGTATTGAACTATCTCCTGTGCGGCCGTATGTGTATGTATAATCTAGAAGATGGTAGTCTTTGGCTTCAGCCCCCACGCACATGGTGCGGGGGTGTTTGCAAAAAGAAAAACGCTTTTTCACACTTAATCCAACGTCTTGGTCCTTTTAAGGAGGTGATAGCGTAGCAAACTAGGCAACCAGACTATAACGCTTTATCACTTTCACTTAGCCATAGGAGCTCGAATGTGGGGCTACTATATAGCCCCTAGCTGCACCGCTCTTCCCTGAACTCGGGGCGCGTATGTGCCTGACCGGGAAGCAGTCCTTCGTCAAAGCGGAGGAATTCTAAACATTCCAATGGTCGATCGAGTGGTTGACCAGTCTCTCTCTATATCATGACAGTCAGTTTTCGGCTTTCTCTACTGAGGTGCTCGCCCGGCCGAACCGGGGCACAATCGCAGTAGTTCTCCTGGTGCCGCATTAACCGATGATACGGAATGTAAGGCAGCAAAACATAGGAGCCGGGCAAACCCAACATTTGACCAAAGACATGATTCAGAGCTGATGCATATAAGGCCTAACTCGAGACGCCGAACACTCCCTGAGGTGTTCAGACTTTATGATACTGGGCAGAACAATGCCCTAAGTACCTAGTGTCCAGGTACAGGCGGGAACTTCTGACGCGGCCGATGCCAAAACGCCAGTCTCCTCCTCGGTTATGGTAGGAAACCGGGGGATGTGTATCAACAAGAGACAGTGAGAAAGGTTTACGTAGGGTCTTAATCTGAAAAGAATCCTTGCAACGGGTCCCTGCTGCATGTCTGCGCCTGTGTCTCCGTTGTGCTGTATCCTAGACGGGCGTAGCACGTGTTTCATCTGTAAAAGAGAAGGACTTAATTTCTAAGAAATATCGTGCAAAAGTTGTATTAGAATAAAGTATAATTTGGAAGATGAAGAAAGTTGAGCTTTATTGGCTCTCATCATTTATACGTGCGGCCCCTTAAAAGGGGGTATGCGGCTGGGAAGCCCCTTGTTTATTTACGCCGGACTCGCCTAACCGTGTCCGGGGTCTGAATGACCTGTGTTTAGGGGCCTTGACCTGCAAGGTCAGAGTGGCTGTCAAGGCAGCCCCACGCTCTCCGTGGTCGAGGAACACTCGTAGTTACTCTTTAATGAGATTATGCCGCGTGGACCGGGCATTGTAAGTATAGGAGACATGTAGTGTGGTATGGCGTTAAAGCGGGCAAAAGCTTTGCGTCCCAGTAGTGCTTGATGGCCACTGTATAATGGGGCGCGACGAAGAGTGAGCCTTTCACGACGGAGGTTGTCGGATGAACCAAACACAACCTCTAGTGGTACAGAGCTCGTATAATTGGCTTAAAGGCCTGGCGTCACTCCTTTGAAGGAAGTGCTGTTATGGTGAATGTTGGTAGGGTCTATCCCCATTCTGCGGACGGTGTCCTAGTATGGCAGGTGCCACGCTGTGTTGTCGTGTTATCACATGAAGTGAGTTCACTGTTTTGACTTCTAGTGGGAAAGTCTTCTGTTTTCCGGAGTGCTGCTTTTGGGGTTCGTCACTTTCGCTTGGTGTATCGAGCCCCTTGTGTTCGGCGTTAAGTCGGCCGAACTGCTTGAAGACCCAACAATCTCTGTGGGTATGGTTTGCAGGCTTTCCGGAGGTACCATGTATTTGACATAGCCTGTCTAGAATCTTGTTTAGGTTGGATAGCTCATCACTGTTGTCCTTGAGGGGCAGCGTTTTGTTGTTTGGTCGAGAGCTTTTGAATCCGGTGTTGACCGCCGTACTGTTTGGGCCATTTTCCTTATTTCGGCGCTGATCTTTTCTGCGTCTTGATTTCCCATTTCCATCTCTGACTTCGGATGTACTCGGGTCGCTGGTGCTGCATCTAGCCAGCCAGCTGTCTTCCCCCGCGCAAAAGCAGGTCATCAGGCTTGTTAGTCTGGCCATTGTTCTTGGTTTTTCCTGGCCAAGGTGTCTGGCGAGCCATTCGTCTCGGACGTTGTGTTTAAAGGCTGCTAAGGCTTCAGCGTCCGGACAGTCGACTATTTGGTTCTTTTTAGTGAGGAACCTGTTCCAGAATTTGCGTGCTGACTCTCCGGGCTGTTGAGTTATGTGACTTAAATCGTCTGCATCCGGAGGGCGGACATAAGTCCCTTGAAAATTTGCTTGAAACGCATCTTCAAGCTCTTCCCAACTTCCAATGGTATTTTCTGGGAGGCTTTTAAGCCAATGCCGAGCTGGCCCTTTGAGCTTGAGGGGTAGGTATTTTATGGCATGGAGATCGTCTCCTCTGGCCATATGTATGTGTAGGATATAATCCTCAATCCAAACTGCGGGGTCTATCGTTCCGTCATATGCTTCTATGTTTACGGGTTTGAATCCCGCTGGAAATCCATGATCCAGTACCTTGTCGGTGAAACATAGTGGGTGTGCGGCGCCCCTGTATTTGGGTGTGCCGTTGTCTTTGAATGCTCGGCGGGTTATGTTGCTTCCTGGAGTCTTCTTTTTTGGCCCATAGATAGACCAGGCTGGGTCATCCTTCTTCCGAGGATCTTCAAGCTGATCGTGTGCCGGCTTGTGTGCGGTGCCCCTTGTTGCTCTTGGCCTATCATCTGGTCGTCTATCCGGCCAGGTGGCTTCTTTCTTTTTTGACTGCGGGGGCTCTAAGGCCTCCTCGTCAAATTCGGGCAACAGCTTGCGCTTCGGGTAGCTCTTCGTCTAGTGACTAGCGCCATATTTATCTGCGGTGTTGAGTACTTTGCTCCATCTCTTTCTGAGTGCGTCCTCCGCTGTTTTGAGCTTCCTCTTTTGCTTCTTCAAACTTCTTGCAGTGGCGACGAGCCTTTTATGAAGGTGCGTATGCTCTGGTGATGTGAGATCGTCTTCGCTGGGGATGGGTTGCTTGTCCAGTTCATCATGGTCGGATGGCTGCTTGATGGCATGTGCGTCGTCCACTGCTTCACCCTCCTCTAGGGCCGGGTCCGTATGGGTGCCGTTTTTATCGAGGCCGGTCTTCGGGCGGCACTTGCGTCGCCGTTTTGGTTGTTTGTTGGGGGAGTTGTCCTTCGCCACGTCCCATTTTTCCTCATTGTCGCTTCCTTTTGGTGTATCCACCATGTGTACGTCGTGAGTTGGGGTGGCTTTCCAGTGCCCGTTAGGTCCTGGTTCTTGGTCGTCTCCAACATCGTCGTCCATACCGTCGATGTCTTCGGAGTCATAATCTAGCATGTCGGTTAGATCGTCGACAGTGGCTACCAAGTGGGTGGTGGGTGGGCTTTGAATTTCTTCGTCGTCCGCACCCCAACCATCCTGGTCGCAGTCCGGCCAGGGCTCTCCTGATAACGAGAGATACTTTAACGAACTCAAGATGTCGCCAAAAGGTGAGTGTTGAAAGATGTCCGCCGCGGTGAACTCCATGATCGGCGCCCAATCGGATTCGATCGGAGGGGGCGCGGGAGGTTCGGAGTCCGGCGAGGACTCCGGCACCTCGGAGCCGCGAGCTTCGTGAGGAACAAGGTCAGTGTTCGGCTCTATCGATGTAGAGGTTGCAGCCCCCGAGGTGATGTCTAGCCATCCGTCCTCGATCTGCGCAGCCGGCTCCGAATTGAAGATTGAAGCGGGCTCGAGTGCGGCCTCCAGGGTACTGTCCGGCAGCAAAGCTAAATCATACCCATCATGACAGTGCGGCACGCTCGGCTGTGGCTCGAATCCATCGAGGATCAAGTCCCCACGGATGTCGGCCGTGAAGTTCAAACTTCCAAATCTGACCTGACGGCCAGGGGCATAACTTTCGATCTGCTCTAGATGGCCAAGCGAATTGGCCCGCAGTGCAAAGCCGCCGAATACAAAGATCTGTCCGAGGAGGAAGGTCTCACCCTGGACTGCGTCGTTGATGACGATCGAAGAAGCCATTGAGCCTATCGGCGATGACACAGAGGAACTCTCAATGAAAGCACCAATGTCGGTGTCAAAACTGGCGGATCTCGGGTAGGGGGTCCCGAACTGTGCGTCTAGGCGGATGGTAACAGGAGACAAGGGACACGATGTTTTACCCAGGTTCGGGCCCTCTTAATGGAGGTAAAACCCTACGTCCTGCTTGATTAATATTGATGATGTGTGTTACAAGAGTAGATCTACCACGAGATCAAGGAGGCTAAACCCTAGAAGCTAGCCTATGGTATGATTGTTCTTCGTCCTACGGACTAAAGTCATCCGGTTTATATAGACACCGGAGAGGGCTAGGGTTACACAGAGTCGGTTACAATGGTAGGAGATCTACATATCGGTATCGCCAAGCTTGCCTTACATGCCAAGGAAAGTCCCATATGGACATGGGACGAAGTCTTCAATCTTGTATCTTCATAGTCTTGGAGTCCGGCCGATGATGATAGTTCGGCTATCCAGACACCCCCTAGTCCGGGACTCCCTCAATGACCATAGTCCCTCGCCGGGCTGTGTTCTTTAGATCCATAGATGGACCTGGCCGCACCGGCTTTCTTATCTAGATGCTCACGTAGATCGTGAGCGGCGTTAGTAGTTGTTCTGTTGCGGTTGTGAAGCGGTACGTCTGGTCTCCGGGTCGTATTATTCTTTGGTGGAACGGCCTCGTTGTTGTCGAATTATGCCAGTAGCTTGCGTTTTGGGTAGCTCTTTGTATGGCGACCGTCGACATATTGTTCTTTAGTGTCTAGCACTTTATTCCATCTGCGGTTGAGCGTTTCCTGTGCGGCTTTGAGCCGTTGCTTTTGCTTCTTTAGACTTCTCGCTGTGGCCATAAGCTTTCTGTGGAGGTTATCTCGTTCCACATATTCTTCCAGAATGATGAATCCATCGTCGTCCGGACTGTGTTCTTGTCCTGGGGCAGTTTGATGGACTCGTCCTTCTGGATCGATGTGATCAGGCGTCTGCTCCGAACTCGGTTTGGTGTGACATGGCTCATCCTTCTCCATCGTTGGGTCCATGTGGTCGTTATTGCCTTCGGGGTTTACGGGTATGTCGATCCTTCTTGCGCTCTTGTCCCTATTTTTACTATTGCTGGAATTTGAGCGGCGTCTGCGCCGCCGTTTTGGCTTTTGCCCGGGTGTTTTATCTTCCGGATTGTCACCGTCGTCCTCCTTGGGCGTATCCACCATGTATATATCGTGTGACGAGGTAGTAGTCCCACGCCCCAGAGATTCTGAAGTGTCTCCTGCATCTCATCCATGTCGTCGATGTCTTTGGAGTCGAAGTCAAGAACATCGGTTAAATCATCGATCGTGGCAATGAAGTGGGTGGTGGGTGGGCAACGAATTCCTTTGTCGCCTGCTTCCCACTCAAGCCAGACATAGTCCGTCCCAGAGCCTCCTGACAAAGAGAGAGACTTAATGAGTTCAGCATGTCGCCAAAGGGTGAGTGCTGGAAGATATCCGCAGCGGTAAACTCCATTACCGGAGCCCAACCTGGCTCAGCTGGCTCGAGGGTGTGTGGACCGGAACCAACAACCGGACACGAGTCCGGGGGCCTGGGGTCATAGGCTTCCACAGAGGTGAGACCTGTATTCGACTCCACCGTCGATGAGTGTGCGGCCTGTCGGGCGGGGTCCGCCCCTTCGTCCTTAGGCGACGCAACCTGCTCTGGATTTAGATTCGAGGCTTTTACTGAAGGGGTGATATCCCGAGCATCGTCCGACGGGAGGTCTAAGCCGTGCTCATCGTGACTGTTCGTTGCTCCTGGCGCAGGCCCAAATCCGTCAAAGATGAAGTCTCCGCGAATATCCGCCGTGTAGTTCAAGTTTCCGAACCTGACCTGGTGGCCAAGGGCGTAGCTGTCGATCTGCTCCAGATGGCCAAGCGAACTGGCCCGCAGTGCGAACCCGCCAAACACGAAGATCTGTCCGGGGAGAAAAGTCTCCTCCTGGACCGTGTTGTTGACGATTGAAGGCGCCATCAAGCCTTGCAGCAACGACACAGAGGAACTCTCAATGAAAGCACCGATGTTAGTGTCAAAACCGGCGGATCTCGGGTAGGGGGTCCCGATCTGTGCGCCTTAGGCTGATGGTAACAGGAAGCGAGGGACACAATGTTTACCCAGGTTCGGGCCCTCTCGATGGAGGTAAAACCCTACTTCCTGCTTGATTAATATTGAAGATATGAGTAGTACAAGAGTAGATCTACCACGAGATCGTAGAGGCTAAACCCTAGAAGCTAGCCTATGATGGTATGATTGTAATTGTGATCGACCTTCTAAGGACCAACCTCTCTGGTTTATATAGACACCGGAGAGGGCTAGGGTTTACATGGAGTCGGTTACAAGGAAGGAAATATAATATCCGAATCGCCAAGCTTGCCTTCCACGCAAAGGAGAGTCCCATCCGGACACGGGCCGGAGTCTTGAGTCTTGTATCTTCACGCTCCAATAGACCGGACGATGTATATAGTCCGGTTGTCCGGATGCCCCCCAATCCAGGACTCCCTCAGGGGGCGCCCCCTACCTTGTGGGCCCCTCATGACTCCCCTGACCTAGTTCCTCCTCTTATATATTCACATATATTCCCAAACCTCCAGAAGCATCCACGAAAACACTTTTCGCCGCAACCTTCTGTTCCCATGAGATCGCAAGGGGGATTCGATCACGGAGGGCATCTACATCAACTCTATTGCCCTTCTGATGAAGCGTGAGTAGTTTACCTCAAGCCTATGGGTCCATAGCCAGTAGCTAGATGGCTTATTCTCTCTCTTTGATTCTCAATACCATATTCTCCTCGATGTTCTTGGAGATCTACCCGATGTAATCTTCTTTTGCGGTGTGTTTGTCGAGATCCGATGAATTGTGGATTTATGATCAGCTTATCTATGAATATTATTTGAATCTTCTCTGAATTCTTATATGCACGATTTGGTATCTTTGTATTTCTCTTCGAATTATCGATTTGGTTTGGCCAACTAGATTGGTTTTTCTTGCAATGGGAGAGGTGCTTAGCTTTGGGTTCAATCTTGCGTGATTTCACCCAGTGACAAAGTAGGGGTAGCAACACACGTATTGAATTGTTTCCATCGAGGATAAAAGTTGGGGTTTACATCATATTGTATGAGTTTATTCCTCTACATTATGTCATCTTACTTAAGGCGTTACCCCGTTCTTTATGAACTTAATACTCTAGATGCATGCTGGATAGCGATCGATGTGTAGAGTAATGGTAGTAGATGCAGGCAGGAGTCGGTCTACTTGACATGGACATCATGCCTATATTGCATAATCATTGCCTTGGATATCGTCATAACTTTGCACTTTTCTATCAATTGCTCGACAGTAATTTGTTCACCCACCTTATTAATTGGCTTCAAGAGAGAAGCCTCTAGTGAAACCTATGCCCCCCAGGTCTATTTTCCATCATATTAGTTTCTAATATACTATTTTGTAATCTTTTACTTTCAGATATATACACCAAAAACCCAAAAATAATTTATCTTTTGTTTATCTATCTCTATCAGATCTCACCTTTGCAAGTGATCTGAAGGGATTGACAACCCCTTTATCACGTTGGGCGCATGTATTTGATTGTTTGTGCATGTATTGGTGATTTGTGCATTCTTCTCCTATTGGATTGATACCTTGGTTCTTAACTTAGGGAAATAATTATGTCTACTTTGCTGCATCACCCTTTCCTCTTCAAGGGTAAAACCAACGCAAGCTCAAGAAGTAGCAGATCCCATCTGGAGACCTTCTCCGGTACTCTGCTAGAGGGGGAATTGATCACGGAGGGGCTCTACATCAACCTTGCTGCCCTTCTGATGATGTGTGAGTAGCTCACCATGGACCTACAGGTCCATAGCTAGTAGCTAGATGGCTTCTTCTCTCTCTTTGATCTTCAATACAATGTTATCCTCAATGTTCTTGGAGATCTATTCGATGTAATGACTTTTTGTGATGTGTTTGTTGGGATCCGATGAATTGAGAGTTTATGATCAGATTATCCATGAATATTATTTGAGTTTTCTCTGAACTCTTTTATGCATGATTGTTATAGCTTTGCATTTCTCTCTGATCTATTGATTTGGTTTGGCCAACTAGATTGCTTTTTCTTGTAATGGGAGAGATGCTTTGTGATGGTTTCGATCTTGCGGTGCTTCATCCCAGTGACAGAAAGGGACATGACACATATTTGTATCATTGCCATTAAGGATAAAAAGATGGGGTTTATTCATGCGTGGGTCTACTTTGTCTACGTCATGTCATCTTGGTCAAGGCGTTACTCCGTTCTTTATGAACTTAATACTCTAGATGCATGCTGGATAGCAATCGATGTGTGGAGTAATAGTAGTAGATGCAGACAGGAGTCGGTCTACTTGTCTCGGATGTGATGCCTATATACAAGATCATTGCCTTGGATATCATCATGATTATTTGCTTTTCTATCAATTGCCTAACAGTAATTTGTTTACTCAGCGTATGATATTTTCAAGAGAGATGCCTCTAGTGAATACTATGGCCCCCGGGTCTACATTTTATAATATATTAAAATAAAAATATCTTGCTACAATTTTTCTTTATTTATTTTATTTTGTGTTTTAGTTATCTATCTATCACTACGAGATTTGATCCTTGCAATTAACCGCCGAGGATTGACAACCATTTGTTCATGTTGGGTGCAAGTATTTGTTATTTTGTCTGTAGGTACTGCTAACGAGGTGTTGCGTGGTTATCCTACTAGATTGATGACCTTGGTTCTTAACTGAGGGAAATACTCACCTCTACTGTACTGCATCATCCTCTCCTCTTCGAGGAAATTCCAATGCAGCTCATAAGTAGCAGGAAGAATTTCTGGCGCCGTTGTCGGGGACACATCATCAACAGTTATCAAGTATCATCGCATAAACTTTCATCTCTTTGAATTAACATTATTTGCCATTTGCCTCTCATTTTCATCTCCCCCACTTCTAAAATGTTTTCACAAGAACACAATAATATTTTCCGTTTGTCTTTTGCTTCTTTGCCTTTTTGTTTGCTCGTTATCTTGTTTGCATAGTCACGATGTCTCAAAAAAAATACAAAACTGTATGATTTTTCCAAAACTAATAATAGTGATTTTATTAGTACTTCGATTGCTCCTCCCGACACTACTGCAGAGTCTTGTGATATTAATGCTGATTTGCTAAACCTTCTTATGAAAGAACAATTTTCTGATAGTCCTAATGAAGATGCCACCACTGGTACGCATCGGTGCTATACAAATGGTTTTTAACCCCTTTCCGCTATGGCATTTGGAACCGTCGCCTAGTGAGTGTGAGCGATAGGGGGTCCTTCACACATGACCCAGAAACCGTCGGGGATGGGCGAGCGGCTACTGACGATCCCCATAGAACAAACATATGAGAAGCCGCACCAGTCCCACACGTTACATCTTGAAGTTAGTTTCTGATCAAAGAGACATCCCAAACGATTAGGCCGCTATAGTCATGTGAAAAAGGTGGACATAAACATTTAATCTGCCGATATGTTTGTGATAGGTACGTTATCGCACATGGTTCAATAATGTAAAATGTGTGCGGTGCCTCTACTAACGCCAACGTGTATATTTTCGTAACTGTGTGTGATTGGTATTCCTATAACACACACACACACACTGGTTTGAAACGTTTGTCGTATTACTAGGAATCGCACACGCATATGAGACGAAACTGTGTGTGCGTCCAACGGGCATCGCAAACGTTTCACATCAAAGAACCGTCTGTTTTCTTTTTCATCGCACACGCTGTTTTCTTTCTACCTGTGTGCACATTATTTTATTCGCTCTTGTACATTTTTTTGGCTGTAATTTATTATTTGAATTGGAAATTTTGAAATATGAAACGTGCAATTCAAATTCTCAGCACAATGGCTCAACAACGAATCCATAAATAAAATTGTCAATACAATATGTTCAGTAGTTACAGGGTTAGACAACAATTAACTATGATGAACCACAATAATTACAGGCGGTAAAGGTGACGATCGCCCGCTCATCGTTCACCGCCTTCAGGAAGACTTCTAGAGCATTATCATGGTAGCATGAATTATATGCTTTAACCTTAGTTGCCTCCACTCTGGTCATGTAGCTTGCAAGGTAATCATCAGTAAATAGCTTCAGAAACCACTGAAAAGAGAAAAATATTAGATCATGAGGTCTAATAGAGTAACTTGTTGTGGGCAGGGGAAAAGGCAACAAATTACTTACCATCCTAAAGTTCACTATTGTCTTGGACAAAGTGTAAATAAAGAGCTTAATTCCCATCACCCGTTTCTTTCGCCTAACAATTTTTCTTAGTTTCCTCACTTGACGCTTGTTCATGAATATCTCATTGCCCCATACGCAAAAGGGATCAAAGTGTGGATCAGTACTGCTCATATACGTACCTACAAGCAACCAGTAAATGTTAGAAGCTAGATGAGATTGCACAAATGATGTAAAAATAAAACTACCTACATTCCTAAGTAAAAGTATTTTAGAGATTTCAATATGAACTACATACGGATGTATATAGAATTATATATATAGTTTAGATTAATTAGAATCTAGATTCACTCATCCTGCTCCTTATGTAGTCTATATTGGAATATCTAAAAATACTTAAATTTAGGAATAGATGGTGTATAAGACATGGGATACAGCTAACCTCGACGGCAAACAACAACATCACCCATTATAGCCCTGTGTAAGTACATGGAAAGCCAATGTTAACTACAACATGGTTAACATCCACCAAAAATAGCAAATGGTAATAAAACGACAACGTCTGTAGTGATATCTTCATTGCGAAAGAGTAGCGCAGTAGCAAAGGGACGGATTAAAAATGGATACAATTGTTAATTGCAACAGGCTTAACAGCATCCTAATTCATGTTTTGTAAGTTTTTAGCCATTGAAATACAACTATTTAAAAAAGGTTACAACTGTTAATTGCAACAGGCTTAATGGCCATTGAAACAAGTATTGATAAAAATGCAATTGGCAGAGTTAAACATCACAAGACAGGTGCTGCCAGAGCAGATAATGGCCCAGCTGTCTATAAAAAGGTAGGGAACTAGCTAAAACATGTTAGGCATGTTTACTACAAGATGCTTAAGACATTGAATGTACAAAACATAGTCATTAATTGCAACTGGTATTGGTAAGATTGAACTAGTGAGTTCATACTTGGTAAGTCCTGAGAGGTAGTTGCTGGGGCACTTCATCTTGGCCAGAGCCCACCCAAAGTCAGCGGCGGCGGAGGCGAGATCTTCCTCCAGGTCGAAGCGTGGATCAGTGCCCCCGACATGTGTACCTACAAAAAGCAAGTAAATGTTAGAAGCCAAACTGCAATTGCACAAATTATGTAAAATACTATAAGACATGGGATGCATCTAACCTCGACGGCAAACAATAGCATCGCCCGTTATGGCCCTGCGTAAGTACATGGATATGCATGTTAAGTACAACAGGGTTAGCATCCACCAAAAATAGCAAATGGGCAGCATCTCTAGTATATCTTCATTGCAAAGAGTAGCATGGTAGCAATGGGACAAATTAAAGAATGGATACAACTGTTAATTGCAACAGGCTTAACAACATCCTATGTCATGTTTTGTAAGTTTGTAGCCATTGAAATACAACTTTTTAAAAATGGATTCAACTGTTAATTGCAACAAGCTTAATAGCCATTGAAACTGGTACTGATAAAAATGCAATTGGCAGAGTTAAACATCACAAGGTCGGTGCTGCCAGAGCAGATAATGGCATGTTAAGTACAATAGGGTTAGCATCCACCAAAACTAGCAAATAGGCAGCATCTCTAGTGATATCCTAAGTCATGTATTGTAAGTTTGTTGCTGGTATTGGTGAAATTGAACTGAACAGTTAATACTTGAACATCACACAGTGGGCAGTGTTGAAATAAACAAGGCACAAACATGCTTAATACATCAACCGTACAAAACATAGCCATTGCAAGTGGTATTGGTAAGATTTAGCTGGTCAGATCATACTTGTTAAGTCATGGGGGGTAGTTGTCGGGGCACTTCTTCTGGGCCAGAGCCTGCACCATGTCGGTGGTGGCGGAGGCGAGGTGTTCCTCCGGGTCAACACGCACAGCGGCCATCGCGCCATGGACCGCCATCAGCTCCTCGACCTCCACGTGATAAGTCGTTGGGCTTGCGTCGTGATGCTCTGGAGGTAGGGACGGTTGGGATTTGGAGGCATGAGGATATTTCTCAGGTGCCATTTAAGCAATCAGGCCAGGGCCTTGATAGAGATCGGTGGGTTACCTGACTGGATCCAAGCAGAACGTAGATGTGGTTGAAGTTGTGGTTGCGGCGGTGGAAATTTGAGCTACTGGTAGGGGTAGGCGCGGGGGGATACTAAGGAAATTTGATGGTGGGGATGTGGTTGGAGGAATAAATTCTGAAATCGTGCGCCTAATGAAAATTTCGCTGCGAAACTTGAAACTTGGGCGGGGGAAACACACAACACAGACGAAGCACGTAAAATACTCGTGTGCGAGAAAACAGAAAATTGGCAGTTCCCGTCTCCAAAAAAATGTACACGTGTAGTCAATTTTTTCAGCCAATGGTACGCCTGGTTTATTAGGAACCATCGCACAGGTAACAAACTTATGGATCATTAACACACAAAAAACGCACACGGGTACGACATAGAAACCGTGTGTTTTGTGATCTTCTAATGATTAATGCAAAAAAGTGCACACGGTCACACATGCTAATCAATGCTCAAAGCCCTCAAAGGATGCTCTTACCGACATTGGACGTTAATACTACAAACTTAAAGTACTACTAGTAATTTTCTCTAATACTACAAACTTAAACTACTTCTCACATGCTGCCATCGGGGCATGCTGGCCAGACACCGGCGTTCTCCTTCCCGGCCTTGTAGGCGTCAGCCAACCGTGCTTCGATCTCCGCCAAGCTCTCCTCACCATAGCGTGCGGCCTCTTCTTTCTTGCGGCGGCGGACTCTCTTTTCTTGACTACTTTCTGCCTTTTCTGATCCTCCTGTGCGGCTTTGGCCGTCTCTAGATCCACCGCCCATTCGGCCAGGTAGCCTCAAAGTCCGCCCACGTAACTATGTGGCCGTCGGCGGTGATGAACTCGGTGCGGCGAGATGTCATCGCTTCCTTACCATGTGTGCAGTCGCGGGCGGCAACGAACGCGGCGCGGCGGGATGCCATTGCTTCCTTACCATGTGTGCGGTCGCGGGCGGCAAGGAATGCGGCGCGGCGGGATGCCATCGCTTCCTTACCAGTTAATGTGCACCGCGGTGCCATGAACGACGCTTGGAGAGAGCTCTGAGTTGGAGGGGCCGGGCAGCCGTACATTGCGGTGGTTTTTAAGAGCTCAACGACAAATGACAAAGGAAATTTGGCTTCCCTTACAATTTTGCTCGTTTATTAGCGCACACGGTTCATCTCGGTCACTTCCGGAAACAGTGCGCGCTGAGGCTATTATGTGTTGCGTTATGATTGGCCGGAACCTCAGCCACGCGGATCGCACGTGTGCATAGTATGATGCATCGCGATCGAACGGCAATCCAGGTCCCACACATCACATCCATGCAGTTGTAGCTGGATTGGATTTATATGCGCCAAATGCCTAGAACCAAATTTGAACACGGTGATTTGCAGGGTGTATGTTCTTCGTAGAAAAAAACTCCAGAGCAAAGAACAAAGAAAATTTGGATTCCCCTTCAATTTTGGTGATTTCCCTCTCGAAAGCATGGAACTTCCCCGACGATGGTTCGATTTATGAAGGGCGTGCATGACGACATAAACCAAACCTTCTCAAATTTTCACCAGGGCATGGTGAGGTCATACCATGTCACCATGCCAGGCGTCATGTTTTTCAATCATTTATTTCATTTTTTCTATAGTTGAAAACCCAATAAACAAATGCTTGTGGTTGACTATTGCCACACATTTCATTGAAATATCTGTCCATTCCTTGTAAAAGGCATGAGAATTTACTAAATGGCACGAGCATCGTTTTCCCGACTGTTCTTGTGCACCCTTTCATGCGCCGATTATTTGAACTTGAATTATGTGCATTAATGCCTAGAAAATGCACATAATCCCCTAAATATGGTAAACGAACCCGGAAAAGTGTCAGATTTTAACGTGGTGATTTGTAGGGTGTATGTTCATCGTAGAAAAAAACTCATGGACAAAAGGACAAAGGAAATTTGGATCCCCCTTCAATCTTGGTGATTTCCCTCTCAAACCCATGAAACTTCCTCGGTGATGGTTCGATTTATGAAAGGCGTGCATGACGACATAAGGAAAACATTCTGAAATTTTTACTGGGGCATGTTGAGGCCATACCATGGCACCACGCCAGGCGTCGTGTTTTTCAAGCATTTATTTCATTTTTTGTATAGTTGTTAACCTAGTAAACGACACGTTTATGGGTGACTATTGCCACAAATTTCCTCAAAATATATGTCCATTCCTTGTAAAAGGCATGAGAATTTGCTAAATGGCACAAGGATGGTTTTCCAGACCGTTCTTGTGCACCTTTCCATGCACCGATTGTTCGAATTTGAATTATGTGCATTAATGCCTAGAGAATGTAAATAATCCCCTAAATATGGTAAATGAACCCAGAAAAGTGTCAATTTTGAACATGGTGATTTGCAGGGTGTATGTTCATCATAGAAAAAAACTCATGGACAAAGGACAAAGGAAATTTGGATCCCCCTTCAATCTCGATGATTTCCCCCTCGAAACCATGGAACTTCCTCGGTGATGGTTTGATTTATGAAAGGCGTGCATGACGACATAAGGAAAACATTCTCAAATTTTTACCAGGGCACAGTGAGGCCATACCATGGCACCATGCCAGGCGTCATGTTTTCCAAGCATGTATTTCATTTTTGTATAGTTGCTAACCCAGTAAACGACGCGTTTATGGTTGACTATTCCCACACATTTCCTTGAAATATTTTCCCATTCCTTGTAAAAGGCATGAGAATGTACTAAATAGCACGAGGATGGTTTTCCAGACCGTTCTTGTGCACCTTTTCATGCACTGATTGTTCGAATTTGAATTATGTGCATTAATGCCTAGAAAATGCAAATAATCCCCTAAATATGGTAAATGAGCCTGGAAAAATGCCAAATTTGAACACGTTGAATCTGAGGCAGTATGTTGATCGTTGGAAAAAACTGAATGAAATACTAGGACAGAAATTTGGATTCCCCTTCAATCTTGGTGATTTCCCTCTCGAAAGCATGGAACTTCCTCGGTGATGGTTTGATTTGTGAAGGGCGTGCATGACGACATTAATCAAACCTTCTCAGCTTTTAACCAGGGCACGGTGAGGCCATACCATGATGGCACCATGCCAGGCGTCATGTTTTTCAAGCATGTATTTCATTTTTCTATAGTTGCTAACCCAGTAAATAACGCGTTTTGGTTGACTATTGCCACGCATTCCCTTGAAATCTCTGCCTGTTCCCTATAAAAGGAAATTTGGATTCCCGACCCCTTCAATATTGCTGATTCCCCTCGAAACCATGAAATTTCCTCGGTGATGGTTTGATTTATGAATGGCTTGCATGATGACATAAGACAAACATTCTCAATTTTTTACCAGGGCATGGTGAGGCCACACATTTCCTTGAAATATCTGCCCATTCCTTGTAAAAGGCATGAGAAATTACTAAATAGCACGACCATGGTTTTCCATACCATTCTCGTGCACCTATTCCGATTGTTTGAATTTTAATTATGTACATTAATGCCTAGAAAATGCACATAATCCCCTAAATATTGTAAATGAACCCGGAAAAGTGCCAAATTTGAACACGGTGATTAGCAGGGTTTATGTTAATCATAGAAAAAAACTCATGGACAAAGGACAAGTAAAATTTGGATTCCCTTTCAATCTCAGTGATTTACTATCGCACACGATTTAGCTCCGTCGCCTCTGTAAAGCGTGTGTGTTCACTCACACATGCAAAAGGAAAAAAGAAAACCCTCGCCCCCTTCGTCCCCACCCACTCCCCGTGGACTCCTCCACCACTTCACACCTCATCAAATTCTATCGCGGCGGCCACCTTAAGCTCGACGGTGCTGTTGTCGGCAGGCGGAGGTCGCGCTCCAAACGGCACAGGATTTCGCCCCTACCGCTTTCCGCCGCCTATCTGCAGCGACATTCTAGACTCTGGTCGACTGGGGTCTTTTGCGGGATTGGCCCGGGGATTTTTCTCATGGAGAAGGTAATCAACTTAGCAAAACATTCACTCATCTCTTATCGTAGTCCGTCCGTCGGTGTTAATCAACCGGCGGAAATCGTTGTGGAATCATTTTTGTTCTAGCTAATTCGTGGGTGTTCATTCATGTGTCCACTTGCAAGCACAAATCGGGCAAGTGTGGTTGTGGCCAGTCAGAAACGAAGTTCTATATCACCATTCCGGATGACTTCAGGGAGCGCTCGGTATGTTCAATCTCAACCTACCACGGTCGGCATGGCCTAAATATGTGAACATATACCGTCTGCTGCTACACTATCTATATATTTGCATAAAATCTTTGTTACATTATCTATTTTTAATTATATATTTTTGTACTTTGCTTTCATCTATATATTGATCTGTTCCATCAGTTACTCTCACATTTGCATCTTGCTCTGTTATTTCAATATATCTAATTTACGATCTTAATTTTCATTTCAAGCAGTACATCCCTTGCTTTGCAAGAACATGAGTAGAAGGAAATCTTGGGCCGTTGATGACTCCCAGGATGTCATATTGACAACGCAACATGGACATACAATGATGGTTAGCGTAAAACTTGATAAAGATGATCACTCCTATTTTAATGCGGACCTTTGGAGAAAAATGTCTAACTGTTATGAACTGAAAGCTGGCAATAAAGTTCTAATGCGTCCACCACAGCCTGGTCTAACTAACATGGATGTTTACTTCCCCAACATCATCAGCCGATCAAAGTCTGATCGAGGTTAGTGTCCTTTCAACTTTCTCCATGCTGTCATATTACTTAGCAAAATCGGAGTATTTGTTCTGACTAATTGATCACTATTTAAGCAACCAATTGTGATTTCATTTTCTAACTCTGTTCCTAGGCAATAACAAATTCTATTTACCAAGTTATGCGCACTATATGTTCTTCTGTCATGTTCGGAATAAATAATACCTTTCCACCTTTTAAGCAGGATATGTTGGATGCATAGTGAACAATCTGTATGTTACAAAGCATACCAAATTTCACTGCAAGGACTTGAAGCATGTCATAAACTTTGTTGATAATCTGACAGAGATAGCACAGTGTATGAACGTTGGATTTTGGATGGGATTAATTATACCTATGGTGCACACATTGAACAAGACCAATTATGTGCACAAAATACTAGTAAAAAGTCTTATTTTAAAGTTGATGCTCATAAACTATATATATCTTCAACAATATGTTACAATTGGTTTTTATTCTACATTTCAACAGAAATTGCCCGATGTAGCAGTTCCTAGTTTGATTTCCCGGCGTGGTCGAATTACACTTGTGCCTGCAAATAACGCCAAAGTGATTGCAAGGTACTGCATTTCCCGCAGAAATGGAACCATTCAAATTAACAAGTTCTCGCTTGTCATGGCAATGCATCAATATTAGAAAATTGGAGACATTGTTCTACTCATGCTCTATCAAGGCATAGGAGGGCTCTTCCTTTTCATTGACGAGATGCCGAGTCGCCGTGATCAAGCTGCTTCCAGCGAATAGTTATGGTTGTTGGCCCTCAGCCTCTTAAAATGTGTTAGTTGTTACTATGTTAAGTATGTAGATATGGACCATATGGTTGTTGTCCATTAGCCTCTTAAAATGTGATAGTTGTTACTATGTTAAGTATCTAGATATGGACCATATGATTGTCAAAACCGTGTTACGAAGATCCTCCTTTTGTCAAATAGTGTAACCACTATATATATGTTACTCAAATGGTGTTAGCCAAGTTCTTAAATTTTCATGGAAAGTATTAGTATCATACACAGTTCTTTGAGTTTAAGCATGTGCCCGATGTCCAGAAGGCATTTGCATATTAACTGTCCATACTGCAAATTCACACACATGTTAACATAAGGAAACATATGTGTAACTTACTAATCATCGCACACGAGTACTCGCAGACGCATCGTGTGTGATACTCCTAGGCACCGCAAGCAACTAGTTTGCATTTTTCAAAGTTTTTTGTACGAACAGAATCACACACAAACTTACTATAGTAACCGTCTGTGTTATAATTTCTCATCGCAAACAGCTCATCTGAGTGGGCTTTTTGCTACGTATCACACATCTGGTTTATACGAATCATTTGTGTTCTTTTGGCTGATCGCAAATGTCGCATATCACACACATCTCGCTAATATAAACCATTTCCGTTCTCTTACCTAATCAAAAACAGTTTGTCCGAGTGAACCGTATGCTATATATCACACATACCTTGATCTGGCTGACCGTTTCTGTTACATTCCTTAATAGCACACAGTTCATCAGAGTGAACTGTATGCCGCATATCGCACACACATTGATATGGATGCATGTTTCTGTTGTTCTTCCTCATCGCAAACAGTTCTACTGGATCAACCGTATGCCCAGCATAGCACACGCAACTAAAATATGAACCGTGTTTGATGTGTCCGCCATCGCAAAGATTTGCACCTTTTTTGATGAGGTTTTTTTCACGACCGTTTGCAATTATTGCATCACACACAGTTTCGTCGAAGGGTCTCTGATCGTAGTGCGCATCCTGCAGTAGTGCGCGTCCCATGTAAACACTTTCATTGAAATGTGTGACATGCAAAAGAAAAAAAAATGTGGATAATGATATTGTGAAATTAAAATTATTTCCGTTCTCACCACGAGATCGCGCTAAAACTTGGTCTTCATTTTTGCCACGAAATAGTATTGATTCTTGGGATAAGTGTAAAGATGTTTTTATTGCCAAGTATTTTTCTCCCGTGAAAATTATTTCTCTTAGAAATCAAATTATGAATTTTAAGCAACTTGATCATGAACATGTTTCCCAATCTTGGGAGATGATGAAAGTAATGATAATAAATTGCCCAACTCGTGATTTAAGTTTTTGGATGATCGTACAAAATAATTATGCGGGATTGAACTTTGTTTCTAGAAAAAAAATTGGATTTTGTCGTACTTTTATGGTAACTACGTCAGGAAAGCTACCAAATTGCTTGATAGTATTATGGCAGATTATTCACAATGTGTAGGATCGAAAGTAGGTCTAGAGGGGGGGTGATTAGACTACTTGACCAAATAAAAATCTAGCCTTTTCCCAATTTTAAGTCTTGGCAGATTTTAGCAACTTAGCACAAGTCAAGCAATCAACCTATACATGGAATTCTAAGAGTATACCTGCGGAATGTAAAACATTGCATATGAAGGTAAAGGGAGGGGTTTGGAAAGGCAAACACAATGTAGACACGAAGATTTTTGGCGTGGTTCTGATAGGTGGTGCTATCGTACAACCACGTTGATGGAGACTTTAACCCATGAAGGGTAACGGTTGCGCGAGTCCACAGAGGGCTCCACCCACGAAGGGTCCACGACAAATCAACCTTGTCTATCCCACCATGGCCATTGCCCACTAAGGACTTGCCTCACTTGGGTAGATCTTCATGAAGTAGGCGATCTCCTTGCCCTTACAACTCCTTGGTTCAACTCCACAATCTTGACGGAGGCTACCAAGTGACACCTAACCAATCTAAGAGATACCACTCTCCAAAAGGTAATAGATGGTGTGTTGATGATGAACTCCTTGCTCTTGTGCTTCAAATGATAGTCTCCCTGAGGGAGTCCTGGATTAGGGGGTGTCCGGATGGCCGGACTATGACCTTTGGTCGGACTCCCGGACTATGAAGATACAAGATTGAAGACTCCGTCCCGTGTCCGGATGGGACTTTCCTTGGCGTGGAAGGCAAGCTTGGCGATACAATATGAAGATATCCTCCCATTGTAACCGACTCTGTGTAACCCTAGCCCTCTCCGGTGTCTATATAAACCGGAGAGGTTTAGTCCATAGGACGAAGAACAATCATACCATAGGCTACCTTCTAGGGTTTAGCCTCTCTGATCTCGTGGTAGATCCACTCTTGTACTACCCATATCATCAATATTAATCAAGCAGGAGTAGGGTTTTACCTCCATCGAGAGGGCCCGAACCTGGGTAAAAACATCGTGTCCCTTGTTTCCTGTTACCATCTGCCTAGACGCACAGTTCGGGACCCCCTACCCGAGATCCGCCGGTTTTGACACCGACATTGGTGCTTTCATTGAGAGTTCCTCTGTGTCGTCACCATCAGGAAGGATGTCGCACCCCGTCTTTAAAGACAGCGCTGTTGCTAAAGGAGCTTTGGCTGTCGGCCAAACTCTCCGGCTAGGCAGGTTTTTGATGATCGCATGTTCGGCCGCCGCACCGACGATGACCTCTCGGGCCATCGGAAGCAATCTTCACATCAGCTCGGAACTCGCCGAGCAGTTAGATCCGACGGAGCTCTCTTCCCTGAATGAGCTCCTGGATTGCATTACCGTCCTGGGAGTCGCTACAGATTACAGCCAGATTGGGCTTAAACCCGATCAGAGAGAGATCGACTCTCCCCAGGTCACCCACCACGTTGAAGTGGTGGAAGAACAATGCAGCGCATCTTCGCCCGCTCTAAGGACCAGATGTGTCCGGATTCCCGACCCCTCCAAGCCGGATACCCGCGGAGGGGAGGATGTTGCCCAAGTCCTGAACCTAAAGTCAGGCAGCAGGCCTGATTCATTGAATAATGTCCAAGAAAGCAAGCTTCCGAATTCGGAAACTTCTTGGCCCCTGAATCTTTTATCGGGCAAGGTTCCGGATTTAAATTCACCCGCCCACCCAACTAAAAGGGATTTATCCCAAATACGGCAAGTGCCCGGGGAAATAGTACACCACTATTGGGCCAGATTCCTCCTAGTTTTGAACATGATAAAGGACTGCCGTGAGGAAGAAGCAATTTCATTCTTCTATAACAACTGCACGGACATCGGAATCCTCAACGCCATAAGTCGCCGCAAAATTACACGCTTCACCGATTTGACATCCATAGTACGAAAGTACTGTGCGACAGAAAGCGTTCGGAAAACCGAAGATAAATTCAGGGACAATCTGGCCCTGAATACAACACGAGTACGAAACAAAAGGGCGCACTATCGCCAGGCACCTGAGCCAAACATCAAAAAACAAAAACCCTCTATAGGGTACAGGACCGTACTGGAGGGATGGCTCAATGGACCCTGTAAAATTCATAGTTCAGGGGAAGTCACACCAACTCACAACCTTAGAGCATGTTGGATACTCCAGCAGGTGGCCAGAAGTGGCGAGGAGCTTCTAACTCTAGAATCCGAAGAACACCACCCCAGAAACGCCAGTACAGTGTCGACAGTCTTCGAGACTTTCGCATCAAACAATGCAAGGAAACGAACCCTCCGCAACCTTACCGAAGTCTACCAAGTAGCAACAATAAACCCATGGAGTTACACGGCTATTACTTTTAATGCCAGTGACGAACCTAAATTCCGGACAGCCCGAGCACCAGCCGCATTGGTCCTCAGTCCGATAGTGGACGGCTTCCGACTTACAAAGGTACTCATGGACGGCGGCAACGGACTTAACCTCATATACGAGGAAACCCTACGAAAAATGGAAATAGACTGGAGCCGCATTGAGCGAAGCAACACAACCTTCAGAGGAATAATACCAAGCCGGGAAGCATGCTGTTCAGGGAAAATCACACTGGATGTGGTGTTCGGCACGCCGGATAATTACAGATCCGAGGAGGTCACATTTCAAGTGACCCCGTTTAGCAGCGGATACCACGCTCTGCTAGGGAGAGAAGCATTTACAATTTTTCAAGCCATACCCCATTATGGGTACATGAAGCTCAAAATGCCCGGACCCAACGGAATCATCACTCTTGCAAGTGATCCGGACACAGCGCTCCGTCCCGAAAACAAGACAGCCGCACTGGCCCTGGAGGCATTATCTGAATCCCTAGCGACCGAGGAACTAACTGCGTTGCGCTCCACGGTGGACAGGGACGATGTGATACTAGATAAGAGATCCAAGTCCACCTCTTTCAAACCAGCGGACGAAATAGTCAAATTCCAACTCCATCCAACGGACCCCACAAAAATGGCCTCCATCGGGGCACAACTAAAACCCGATGTAGATGCCGCACTCAGAGAATTCCTGCGAGAAAATTGGGACATTTTTGCCTGGCACCCTTCAGACATGCCAGGAATCCCACGCAGGCTGGCTGAGCACAGCCTGAACATCCTAAAAGGGTTTAAGCCCGTTAAGCAGACTCTGCGGCGTTTCTCCGAACCCAAGAGACAAGCCATGGGAGAAGAGCTAGCAAAACTACTGGAAGCCGGATTCATCAGAGATATAAAACATCCGGACTGGCTAGCAAACCTGGTGATGGTACCAAAGAAGGACAAATCCTGGCGCCTATGTGTCGATTTCAAAGACCTAAATAAGGCCTGCCCAAAGGATCCTTTCCCGCTCCCCCGAATTGATCAAATCATCGACGCCACCGCAGGACACGACTCATTGTGTTTCCTCGATGCATACTCTGGCTACCACCAAATCAAGATGGCAGAGTCAGACCAAGCCGCAACGGCATTCATCACCCCATACGGCCCATTCTGCTTCAACACGATGCCCTTCGGGCTCAAAAACGCCGGCGCAACATATCAGCGCATGATTCAGACATGTCTGGCCAACCAGATCGGCAAAACAGTTGAAGCATACGTAGATGACGTGGTCGTCAAAACCAAACACGTCGATACTCTAGTAGACGACTTGAGGCTCACGTTCGACAATCTCCGAACATATGACATTAAGCTCAACCCGGAAAAATGCGTTTTCGGCGTACCAGCCGGAAAGCTCTTGGGCTTCATCGTATCCGGTAGAGGAATTGAAGCAAACCCAGCCAAGATCCGAGCTCTGTCACAATTGGATACCCCAAAAGACCTCAAACAAATACAAAAATTGACAGGATGCGTGGCGGCTCTAAGCCGCTTTATCTCCCGCTTAGGAGAAAAGGCATTACCCCTCTATCGCCTCCTGCGGCGCACCGAACACTTCGAGTGGACGGATGCCGCCACGGCCGGACTCGAAGAAATAAAAGCCATACTGGCAACAAATCCGGTCCTGGCCGCGCCCAACACGGGCGAACCAATGCTATTATACATCGCGGCAACCCATCAAGTTGTAAGCGCGGTGCTCGTCGTCGAACGAGAAACGGACGGACACAAGTTCCCTCTCCAAAAACCAGTTTACTACGTGTCCACTGTCCTAACTCCATGCAAGTCACGGTACCCGCATTATCAAAAGATAGCATACGCGGTGTTCATGGCATCCCGGAAGCTGCGACACTATTTTCAAGAGTGTTCAATAACAGTGGCATCCGAAGTACCTCTTAATGATATTATAAACAACCGCGACGCAACGGGTCGGATTGCCAAATGGGCCATCGAGCTCCTCCCGTTCGACATAACTTACAAGCCAAGGCGAGCTATTAAGTCACAGGTTTAGGCCGACTTCATCGCCGAATGGACTGAAGCCAAGCTCCCTAAAGAGTACGGCGCATACTCCAACTGGATCATGCACTTCGACGGCTCCAAAATGTTGGCTGGCCTAGGGGCTGGCGTCGTTCTGACGTCCCCAACCGGATATACAGTCCAATACGTACTTCAGATAATGTACACGGATTCCAACAATGCAGCCAAATACGAGGCCCTTCTACATGGTCTCCGAATGGCAGTCTCCATGGGCATTCAGTGCCTAGAGGTCCGCGGGGATTCAAACCTCGCAATATCCCAAATAAATGGAGACTTTGACGCCAAGGATCCGAAAATGGCAGCTTAACGCAACGCCGTCTTAAAGATGTCAGCTCGGTTTGAGGGGCTCGAATTTCATCACATAGCCCGGGAGAATAACCAGGCAGCAGACGTGTTGGCACGCATCGGCGCCAAGCGCGATGTCGTCCCTCCTAACATCTTCCTGGAGAGGCTATTCAAGCCATCCGTATCATGGGAGGGAGAGTCCGGAAACAATAGCCTGGACACAACCGCACTGCCCCTCATCGAACACTCTGACACAGTCGGTGGCTCCGCCAATGAAACAATACCGTTAGCCCACACAATAATGGCAGTCATTGCCCCATGGACAAAACCATTCCTAGCCTACCTAATTAGGCAGGAACTTCCGGAGGACCAAAACGAGGCCCGCTGAATAGTGTGGCGATCTAAAGCCTACAAAGTCCACGAGGGAGAGCTTTATAAGAAAAGCACAACCGGAGTCCTTCAAAGGTGTATCTCCGAAGAGGAAGGGTGAGACCTTCTGGCTGAAATTCATGCCGGACTTGGCGGGCACCATGCCGCAGCCCGGGCCCTTGTAAGCAAGGCCTTTCGTACCGGATTTTATTGGCCAACAGCCCGAGCAGACGCTCAGGACTTAGTGCAGCGATGTGTCGGTTGCCAGTTATTCGCCAACCAAAGCCACATGCCGCCTACCACCCTACAAACTATACCCATTACCTGGCCTTTTGCGGTCTGGGGGCTTGACATGGTTGGACCCCTTAAAGGAGGAACCCACAAGCAAAAATATCTACTGGTCATGGTGGACAAATTCACCAAATGGATAGAGGCCAAGCCTGTAAAGACGGCTGAATCCGGACCGGTGATAGACTTCATATCCAGGATCGTACACCGTTACGGCGTCCCCACAGCATCATAACTGACAACAGCACAAACTTCATGGCCGATGAAGTTAAAGCCTGGTGCAAAAACATGGGCATTAAGCTCGACTACGCTTCAGTCTATCACCCTCAAACCAATGGTCAAGTCGAGCGAGCCAACGGTCTCATTATGAGCGGCATCAAACCTAGACTAGTGCGATCCCTCAAGGAATCTAACACGCACTAGGTAGAGGAGCTTGACTCCGTACTCTGGGGGCTGCGGACCACGCCGAATCGCACTACCGGATTCACACCATTTTTATGGTATACGGCGCAGAGGCAGTACTGCCCTGCGACATAATTCATGACTCACCTCGAGTGCGCATGTACGAAGAAAGAGAAGCCGAGCTCGATCGGCAGGACAACTTGGACGCATTGGAGGAGGAGCGCGACGTGGCAAAAGCTCATTCCGCATTCTATCAATAGCAGGCTCGAAGATATCAAAGCAGAGAAGTACGGGCCAAAACTTATAACGTTGGCGAACTAGTTCTACGCCTGCCGGACAAGAAAACGGACAAACTAAAGCCCAAATGGGAGGGTCCCTTCATAATCGACCAAGTACTGACTGGTGGAGCGTACCGTCTGTGAAACGCATCGGACAACCAACTCGAGCCGAACCCATGGAACGCAACACGCCTACGAACATTCTACGCCTAGCGCCGGACTCCGTGTTCGTCTCCTTCCTCTGTCCCCTTTTTATTTTTTCACATTAACTGTCCGGAATTTCGCTCCCTCTCCCTACCTTTTTTCTCCCAATCCCTTAGGGGCTTGCATGTGCATTGTTCGCACATACTTGACGCGCCACCCGCGCTCATCATACCTGGGGGCTTCTTTATCAGAAGTTTATATAAAACGGGCCTCATGCCCAAAACACGTGTGACACTTCCGCATGAACCTTTTATACACCATTATATGCATCAATATGACTTAAGTTTTGGCCAAGCTGGGTTGCCTGGCTCCTGTGCTTACCCCTACGTTCCCGTTCGTTCGGCTAGGTGGTAAAGGGAGCACCTCTGCGATTGTTACTGCCGGGTCAGCCGGATGTGTACCTCAGACTGGGTGAAGCCGAAAGCTAGCGTTCTTAAGGGAATATTCGGTCGGTGAACTAAAAGATGATCTTTCGTGTTTATTTATCTGCCCCCAGATGCTTTTCTGCTCTTTTTAGCAGTTCGGACATGCACTTTAGGGCATGCCTCCCAGGAAAAGGAACCCCTAACGGAACTATTCTCCCTGGAAGATGTTTCTTACTAACCATGTAATATAACATAACTAGTTGGGCACTTGTCTGCTAAAGCAATTATGACCCCTACGCCTTGTCTCCATGCATGCCCCGGTTCTTACATAATCGAGAGGGTATTCGGACACACTCCGGACTATAGGGTCCAGAGGTCGAAGCGAAAAGGTCCGCAATGACAAACGATCTACAATCCGGCTAGAAGGCATTTTTCATGTCATTTTAAATTACAGAGTCAATCCGACTCGGTATATTCTTCTTCAATACCATCCAACAGGCGGTCTAATTTACAGTCCTGTTGGGAATACTTTGCAGCCAGCTCTACCTGGCCATATACTAAGCTGACAGGGATCTCCTTTCCGTCAGGACCCATAGGGCCGACCTCGGCCATGTGGTTTGGGTCAGCCTTCGTGTACCGAGTCTTCACCATGGCCCAGGCCTCCCTGGCACCTTGACGGCAGGCCGATATCTTCCACAACCGGAAGCGCTGCCGCACTCCCTCCAGCTTCTTTGTAAGCTCCCCAAGGCCTTCGGGCATGGAGAGGGATGGCCACATAGCCTGAATGACGCTCTGCATTGCCTGCCGAACTCGTTCGTGCAGTTGCAACAGCTCGGGAAGAAGGTCTCCCGTTGAACCGGGCATTTCCTCCGCAGGACGACCTGTCAGCAGACCTACAGACATAGCTCTGTTAATCGACTTCCTCGCCGAATTCTTTTTTCGAAGATTCGTTCAAGCACTTACTAAAAATGCCGCGTCGAAGTCGCCGATTCTCCTTTACGGAAGTAGACAGCTGAATACGAACATCCTTTAGTTCCTCGCCCAGCTGGGTATTGGCGTCTTGAAGTTTGTTCTTCTCTTGCCTCACCCTCGTCAGCACGCTCTCGCCAGCCTTTAGTTGGCGTAGGAGTTGTTGCTTGTCCGGATTTACTCCGGCCCCATCTGCACTATTATAGTCAGAGTTGCACACCTGCCGCAGTTCATAACGGAATTATCTTTCGAAGCATATATTACCTGAGGGCGTCTCCTTGGCATTTGCTGAAGTGGCCAGTGCGGCCTCGAGTTGGGCCTTGCACTCTTCAAGCTCCTGGGACAGTTGCGTATTCTTCTTTGTAAGACACTGCATAGCACATGATCCTTAAAACAGTTATCTTCACTGTTTCAAGTCTCAGGGGCTACTGACATATATAACCTTCAATTTTACTCACCTGTATGTCTTTTACATACTGCTTTGTGGCTCTGGCTAGACCATTTTGAGCGGCATGGAGATACGCATCTCCTGTATTAAAGGCGTCCAACGCCTCTGGGGGAAAACATGCGTCACGAAGAACAGTCCGGCGACGCCTGTGGTTCAGGGCACTCTCCACCTCTGAATTGGTGGCAGATAGCCCGTCTGCGTCCTCTGTCGGAGGAACGCCCGAAGTGCGCCCCGCGCCCGTCTCCTCTTCCGGACCCGGCCTTGAACCTTGGCCGCGGATATAGTCCGGCGGGCTCTCTTCTTTCTAAGAAAATCATGAGCGTTAGTAAGACTCAAGGGAATAAACCCTAGGCGTTAAATTTGTACTCCGTACCGTTGCGCCGGAATCTCGATCTGGTCCGCACTTCTTTTTGGCCCGCCTGGCTTCAGCGACCCTTGTTGGCTGCCCACCGCGGGCTCGGCCTTCCGCCTCAAGGATTTACCCTGCGAAACGAAACACTATTAGTTCACGGCATTCAAGATAAAGCATGGATGGATCTCCTTAAAAATACTGGGACTTCGGTCTCGGTTACCTTTGAGGCTGGAAGTAGTCCGGGATAGTCGGCCGTAATGGCCACTAGGGTGTTATCCCTACTCAATTGATGAAACACCCCGTCAATTAACTCCACACATAAGTCTGGATCCTCTTGGGAGTCCGGATCGAGGGACCGTTCCGGGTCCTTGGGTTGTGGAGGAGGGCTGTTTATCTCCTTCACAGTCTGGCGCAGCTCCTGCGTTAACATTGTTAGACTAAGTACTCAATTACGGGAATTTCGAAAGCGGGTCGGCAGGTGAAAATGTTCGCTCACCCAACTGGGAGGATTGTACATGGAGAATCCGCCCTCCGGGTTGGCACGGAGGAATTCCTCTTCTTCTCCCTTGTACAAAGCGGATAAGATTCTCGTTAAAGTGGCGGCCGAATCTAGCCCCTTACGACCGCACCGGGTGGCGTCGTCCTCCCCGTTGAAATCCCACATGGGGTGGCCTCTGTATTGAAGCGGCTGCACCCCTTGTCTAATGCATATGGCCATGACCTTGATCATGGTCAGTCCGGAGTGACCAACAACCATATCCGGCTCATCAGGTAAAGGACGTCCCTGTCAGTTTCCCTCTGAGGGTTCCGCGGGCGCCAGCTCAGGCGCTTCTTCAACGGAGCATTATTGAACTCAGGGAGGCCAATCCGTACAGGGTCCGGCAGGGGGACATCATCTATATAGAACCACTCCGAGGACCAGTCCTCGGACGTTTGGGGTACCGGATAGATATCCGGTCCCGGCGATGTGCCATAGTTCGGCTCCGCCCACTTGATAAATAGACCCCTCCTGAGAACGGGGCACGAGGCAAAACAACCTCTTCCACAGCGCGAAATGTGCCTCAACGCCCAAGAACAGTTCGCAGAGGGCCACGAAGCCCGCAATGTGCAGAATGGAGGCGGGCGTGAGGTTGTGTAGCTGGAGGCCGTAGAACTCCAGCAACCCTCGGAGAAACGGATGAATTGGAAATCCGAGTCCTCTCATCAAATAAGGGACTAGGCATACCCGCTCTCCTTCAGAGGGATTGGGGACGCTCTCCGCCTGCTCTCCGCCGCTATAGGTAGCAATCCCGGCTCGAACTGGGACCATATATGCTGGGGGGAGAAGCCCCTTGGACTGAAGCACTACCAGCTCGCTATGCGGGACAGAACACCGCCCCCAATCTCCGGGCCGAGGGTTGGAGAGGCGAGAGGAGGAGCTGCACCGACCGACCATGGTGGAATGGATCTCTGTCGAAGGCACTCTGATGAAAGCTCGCGGAGGGAAGATGGTGTGAATTGGATCTAAATCCCCGTCTCTTTTATGGGCGGTTCATTAACGCAACCAGGGGGTAACTGAAAAAATCCCCTGGCTTTTCGCATTCGTTTGACACGTGGAAGATGGTCATTATGGGGCACAGAAGCAGAGGAGGGCAGCACGCACTAGAAGCCGGACACTATTCGACGGGTACAAGGAATTTGAAGAAGAACCCGCCTTGCAATGCCGAAGACAACTTGCGCGCCGGACTCGTCGTCATTGAAGCCTGGTTCAGGGGCTACTGAGGGAGTCCTGGGTTAGGGGGTGTCTGGATGGCCGGACTCCCGGACTATGAAGATACAAGATTGAAGACTCCGTCCCGTGTCCGGATGGGACTTTCCTTGGCATGGAAGGCAAGCTTGGCGATACAATATGAAGATCTCCTCCCATTGTAACCGACTCTGTGTAACCCTAGCCCTCTCCGGTGTCTATATAAACCGGAGAGGTTTAGTCCATAGGACGAAGAACAATCATACCATAGGCTAGCTTCTAGGGTTTAGCCTCTCTGATCTCGTGGTAGATCCACTCTTGTACTACCCATATCATTAATATTAATCAAGTAGGAGTAGGGTTTTACCTCCATCGAGAGGGCCCGAACCTGGGTAAAAACATCGTGTCCCTTGTTTCTTGTTACCATCCGCCTAGACGCACAGTTCGGGACCCCCTACCCGAGATCCGCCGGTTTTGACACCGACACTCCCCAACACTCAACTCTCTCTCACATATTTGGCTATGGTGAAAAGATGATTTGAGTGGAAAGCAACTTGGGGAAGGCTAGAGATCAAGATTCTTGTGGTTGGATTGGGATGTCTTGGTCTCAACACATGAGTAGGTGGTTCTCTCTCAGAAAATGAGTAGTGGAAGTGTAGGCATGTTCTGATGGCTCTCTCTTGAATAGAGAAGGGGGTGGATGGGTATATATAGCCTCCACACAAAATCTAACCCTTACACACATATGACCCAACTCGGTCAAACCGAATAGGTGAACTCGGTGAGACCGATTCAGTTCAAAATGTGAACGTTAGGGTTTTCGGTGGGACCAACATGATCAACTCGGTGGGACCAATGCGCTAGGGTTAGGGCAAAACTTAATCTCGGTTTGACCGATTACATGAACTCGGTGAGACCGATTTCAGTAATAAGAAAACAGAGTTGGTCAGGCAAACTCGGTGGGACCGATCGCTCCTTTCGGTGAGACCAAAACATTACGAAAGGGAAACATAGAGTTTGCATTGCGAACTCGGTGGGAGCGATCGCTCATTTCGGTGAGACCGAAACATTACGAAGGGAAACAGAGAGTTTGCAATCCCATCTCGGTGAGACCGAAATCCCTATCGGTGAGACCGAACTGATTAGGGTTTCTGACTATGGCTATGTCAAATGAACTCGGTGGCGCCAAATGGATCAAATCTGTGGTGTCGAGTTTGACTTTAGGTTTAGGACATATTGAGATTTGAGAAAGTGGTTGAGGGCTTTGGAGCATATCACTAAGCATTTTGAGCAAGTAGACCATTAAGCAACACCTCATCCCCTTTTAATAGTATTGGCTTTTCCTATGTACTCAATGTGATCTTGGATCACTAAAATAGAAATTAAGAGTCTTGAGCTTTTGCCAATATTTGTCCTTAGCATTTTGAGGGGTCCACATCTCTAGTCCATGCCATGCCAATAATTGAACTTTCTGAAATAATCATCTTGAATGGATATTAGTTCAGTGAGCTATATGTTGTTATGAATTACCAAAACCACCCAGGGATTAGTTGCACTTTCACAATGGCATACTGAAAAAACACCTACTAGTAAAAATGTGAATTCGGTTGAAGAAATTAGTACTTTGAGTGATAAAGTAGATGCGCTTATGAAAATGGTTGCTAGTAAAAATGCTCATATTGATCCTAATGATGTGTCATTGTCTACTTTGATTTAGCAAAAAAATGGTCCCGTAGATGTTGATTTTGTCTCGCGAAACAATTCCAATAGTAATGCTTATAGAGATAATTTTAATCCTAGGCCATTTCCTATGTCGAAGTTGTTGATGCGGAAGTGTGTACTACCGCGAGAGCAAGCAACACGCCGTAGTTCAGCAGTGCGTCAACATGCCACACTAAGTCGTCGATGATGAAATTGGCTGAACTAAAGAGGACAACGTTCCCCGGGATCATCTGAACACTGAAATACAGTGAAGGAACGACTTGCGCCATGGATCGGAAGATGGGCAGCCCCGTGGTGGGCCCTAACTGTTGCAGGGGTAAAATCTGAGAGTAAAAGAGGTAGAAGAACGAAGCTTGATCTAACACGACGCAGGTGGATGACACAAGATGTATATGGGTCCAGGCCCTTGTGTGGTGGAGGTAAAGCCCTGGAGGTGTTCTTTGCGTATGGTTTTGTGAATACAAGGGTTTTCAAACCCGTCATAAGAGACCAGAAGTATGTTTATATAGAGTTCACAACTTAGCTCAGCTAAGTTGCCGTTACATGTGAGTTAAAGAGTAATAATACATGTCTATTACTAGAATAACGAAAGTTCTAATTGGTAAAGGTAACGGCAACCATCAATGATCAGGGGACATCTGTTGGGGAACGTAGTAATTTCAAAAAATTTCCTACGCACACGCAAGATCATGGTGATGCATAGCAACGAGAGGGGAGAGTGTGTCCACGTACCCTCGTAGACCGAAAGTGGAAGCGTTAGAACAACGCGGTTGATGTAGTCGTACGTCTTCACGGCCCGACCGATCAAGCACCGAAACTACGGCACCTCCGAGTTTTAGCACACGTTCAACTCGATGACGATCCCCGTACTCTGATCTAGCAGAATGTCGGGGGAGAGTTCCGTCAGCACGACGGCGTGGTGACGACCTTGATGTTCTACCGTCGCAGGGCTTCGCCTAAGCACCGCTACAATATTATCGAGGAGGACTATGGTGGAGGGGGGCACCGCACACGGCTAAGAGATCAATGATCAATTGTTGTGTCTAGAGGTGCCCCCCTGCCCCCGTATATAGAGGAGCCAGGGGGAGGGCCGGCCGACCTAGGAGGGGGCGCGCCAAGGGGAGTCCTACTCCCACCGGGAGTAGGACTCCCTCCTTCCTTGTTGGACTATGAGAAGGGGGGAAGGATGAGGGAGAGAGGAAGGAAAGGGGGGGGGGCGCCCCCTCTCCATGTCCTATTCGGACTAGGGGGGAGGGGCGTGCGGCCCAGCCCTTGCCTCCTCTCCTCTTCTCCACTAAGGCCCATGTAGGCCCATTAAGCCCCCCGGGGGGTTCCGGTAACCTCCCGGTACTCCGGTAAAATCCCGATTTCACCCGGAACACTTCCGATATCCAAATATAGGCTTCCAATATATCAATCTTCATGTCTCGACCATTTCGAGACTCCTCGTCATGTCCGTAATCTTATCCGGGACTCCGAACAAACTTCAGTACATCAAAACTCATAAACTCATAATATAACTGTCATCGAAACCTTAAGCGTGCGGACCCTACGGGTTCGAGAACTATGTAGACATGACCGAGACACGTTTCCGGTCAATAACCAATAGCGGAACCTGGATGCTCATATTGGCTCCTACATATTCTACGAAGATCTTTATCAGTCAAACCGCATAACAACATACGTTGTTCCCTTTGTCATCGGTATGTTACTTGCCCGAGATTTGATCGTCGGTATCTCAATACCTAGTTCAATATCGTTACCGGCAAGTCTCTTTACTCGTTACGTAATGCATCATTCCGTAACTAACTCATTAGCTACATTGCTTGCAAGGCTTATAGTGATGTGCATTACCGAGAGGGCCCAGAGATACCTCTCCGACAATCGGAGTGACAAAACCTAATCTCGAAATATGCCAACCCAACATGTACCTTTGGAGACACCTGTAGAGCTCCTTTATAATCACCCAGTTACGTTGTGACGTTTGGTAGCACACAAAGTGTTCCTCCGATAAACGGGAGTTGCATAATCTCATAGTTATAGGAACTTGTATAAGTTATGAAGAAAGCAATAGCAACATACTAAACGATCAAGTACTAAGCTAACGGAATGGGTCAAGTCAATCACATCATTCTCCTAATGATGTGATCCCGTTAATCAAATGACAACTCATGTCTATGGTTAGGAAACATAACCATCTTTGATTAATGAGCTAGTAAAGTAGAGGCATACTAGTGACATTAAGTTTGTCTATGTATTCACACATGTATCATGTTTCCGGTTATATAATTCTAGCATGAATAATAAACATTTATCATGATATGAGGAAATAAATAATAACTTTATTATTGCCTCTAGGGCATATTTCCTTCAACATCTCCATTAATGCTTTTTGCCATTGATCTTGAGCTCCTAATACAACGAGTGATGTTTATCCGAGTG
Source organism: Triticum aestivum (assembly GCF_018294505.1). Lineage (NCBI taxonomy): Eukaryota > Viridiplantae > Streptophyta > Magnoliopsida > Poales > Poaceae > Triticum > Triticum aestivum. Next base: position 141,066,332 of record NC_057798.1, on the reverse strand, counting down.
AAGGTTTATTCTATCAGTACGAGCCGAGTGACGTCATTCTCGTCGAGGATGCCCATGTCGATCGACAAAACCCATATGTTGCAGATGTTATTACAACCTTTATTGGGTTTTGTGTCACCGTGGGTCTACCCTTTTTTGCGGAAATCACCCAAGAACTATATTAAAGAACAACAATGATACAAGGCACCCCACTGAATAAGAAAATTACAATCGGATCCCCAGGAAGCCCGACCAACCACGACACCACCATGAACTGAAGGCGCGTCGTCCCGCCGTCACCGCCGCTCCCTCGGAGCCGGCCTGACCTTGAATCTAGAGACGAATTTGCCAGAGATGGAAAGTCTTCAAAGTTACGGTCCACATGGACCAGCACGTCCGTGAGGTAGTAGATCAAACCACCGCCATCTTCATAGCCTCCCTCGTCAGTGAGCCAGAGAGATACAGTCCTGGAATCACTCCTATACAGAAAGCCACATACATCGTCAACAGCGCCGGAGCAAACGCCAATGAAGCGGGGAAGGAGCCACGGCACAAAATCCTCCACATTGGTCACCGCCGCCGCCACGTCGGCCAAGAACAGGAACCCTAGCCTCACCTTACCGGAGGTACGACATGAATCTACCTCCCCCAGCCCAACAGCATCGCCACAAAGGACGATGCCACGAAGAGGAACGAGATCGGGGAATGCTAGCGACCATGCCACCAGCACCTCTTCCAAATCGATAGAGAGAGGCGAAACCAGAGGTCTTCGTTTCCCTCCCCTGTCGAGCGCCGACGAGGCCGGCAGTTCCCCTTCCCTCCGTCCGCCGCTCCGGCGGCGTGAGGGTTGGGGAACCCCGGTCCTTCCTTTCCGGTTGTAGATAGGTGTTGGGTTGGTGTGTCAGCGCCGCCGCCGTGATGGCGGGGACGGCGTCGAGTGGAATAAATCCTACAGCTTCGCCCCCATCCTGGTGTGGTTGTCTTCGATGATGTCGGCGAGCTGTGGAGGACCGTGGGTCTACCCGATGGGAAATATCCTCATTTCCTGTCCTGCCAACCATCATTGTTTGCTCCATTTTCACGCTACTACCATTTGCAAGCACGGGCGAATCCACGACACGGCCGGCGACCCTGCACAGATCACCGAAGGTACTGTGACGAGTCCATGCCTTTTTTTTTTCCAGACGGCGCACGCATCCAGTTCGAACTAGATTTGCTTTTCAATGCCAGGCGCATGCAACACCAGTTCAGAAAACTCAACCTTTACCAACGGTTACCTCTATCCACCAGCACCATGCGGCAGCAATTACTGACGCCCCGACGCAGCCTGAAAAGTCCTCCGCGCACCACGGGTCCACACCCCTCGCCAGCCGGCTCGGGCCGGGACCACCAGCCACCCGAGCCAGCCAGCCCAGTCGGCAAGCCCCACAAGGCACCCCTGCCGTCTGACCCGTCTGACCGGCTGCCCCCCACCCGATTTATCATCGCCCACCCAACCCCAACCAAGAAGACCAGACCACAACCCAAAACCAAACACCACCACCACCTCCTCCTCCTCCCCCATCTCCCCCGTCATCCCTCCCCTCCGCCCCCTCAAATCCACCACCGCCGGCCCCGCCCCCCGCGGCCGCCGCACCGGAAATCCGGCGCCCCCACGCCCCGATCCGCCCGATCCGCGCCGGATCCCCTCCCCCCCACCGCGGGCACCCGCCGCAGATGGGCGTCGGCCGCACCAGCCGCGGCGGGCCCTCCACCGCGGGCCGGCCCTACTTCCCGCCGATCTCCGCGCCGCCGGCCTCCTCCTCCCCCTCCCCGCCCTCCCCGCCGGCGCCCCCCGTCGAGACGGCCTCCACGTCCGTCACCAAGACCGTCAACGGGTCGCACCACTTCAAGATCGCCGGCTACTCGCTCGCCAAGGGGATCGGGGTCGGCAAGTACATCGCCTCCGAGTCCTTCACCGTCGGCGGCTTCGAGTGGGCCATCTACTTCTACCCCGACGGCAAGAGCGCCGAGGACGGCGCCGCCTACGTCTCTCTCTTCATCGCGCTCGCCAGCGAGGGCACCGACGTGCGCGCGCTCTTCGAGCTCACGCTCGTCGACCAGAGCGGCAAGGGCCAGGACAAGGTGCACACCCACTTCGGGAGGTCGCTCGAGGGCGGGCCCTACACGCTCAAGTACCGGGGCAGCATGTGGTCAGTCCCCTTGACTTGCGCTATCAAACTTTTATGATGGGATTGAATAGGTCACCAGATGGATACTGTGCTTTTCATTGCTGTTTGCAGAACTAGAGTCGTTTATTTCAGTTGGAATGGATAATATTGGACAGTATTCTCGAGTAGGAATTACTAAGTTCTTAGGTTTGCTGGTGGCAATTAGGTCTGCGGCAATTTGGGAGATATACATGCAGATGGGAGCTGCTTTAGGTTTAGTAGTCAGTTTGCGTTTAGGGTGTTTCTAATGCAAATGCGTTAGAAATGAACCTAGTATTGCGTGGTATTAGGAGGCACTGTCGCGGCATGCATGCACACACTGGTGCCCCAGCGTCGCCCTCGTGGTCGTCGGATCAAATCACAAGTGGGCGGCGCGGCGCTCCCGGCCGGACAACTCCCCTGCTAAGCTGGGGCACCGCGTATGCACCCCCTCCCCCCTCGGCCGTGTTATGTCTCGACCTGGGGAATTTCTTAACGAGGGGGCGCATCTAACTCCTACACCATATAATTAATCAAACAAAAAAAATTCCTGCGAATCTCCGCGTAAAATCAAATGGTATAAAAGTTAGATGTGACTTTGTTAGATCTCATCTACTCCCTCCGTTCCTAAATATAAGTCTTTCTAGAGTTTTCAAATGGACTACCACATACGGATGTGTATAGACATATTTTAGAGTGTAGATTCACTCACTTTGCTCTGTATGTAGGCACTTACTGAAATATCTAGAAAGACAAATATTTAGGGACGGAGGGAGTAGATGAGAGCTAGTCATCCCCAATATATATACATGTGTAGCTTGGTTCGTTCTGTATATGTCCTAGGGATTCAGTTTATATAGCTTAGTTTGCTGGAGTTGGCTACTTAGCTGCTCTGCATATCTGTTCATGCTTTATAATAAGATTGTTATGCCTTCTTCTGTTTCATATTATGTCTTAACTAGGTGTCAATTCATTGGGGCTGAATGCTATTGTTTTTGGTTTGAGAATGTAAAGTTAAGTAGTTTTGATGTTTATTTTCAAAAATCTGCAGTTCTGCACTAGAAAATTTACCTTGCTAGTTTTTAGGCCAGTAAGTTAGTCCATGGTGGTATGGAGTTCTGTTGTAGGCATGGTTGGTTGTTGTTACCGATTGGGTTATATCTGTTGATTTGATAACCACAGAATAAGACATGGGCACATTAAGCTTGATATGCCTACCACTCTTCCTCTGGTAGTGTTGCAGCACAATAGTTGATTGAAGCAATCCTGTTCAATTTTCCTTTGAGATCCATATGTTGATTCACATAAGTATCTGGTGAGGGCCGTGAGGCTGAGAATTGCCTTTTTGTCATGTGGGATTGGATAGGACTACTATTTGGTGCTGGGACATATATATGGTAAGAGTATTGTAGGCTATGTTGCCCTAATATGTGTGGCACATTTATGGCGCTATGGTATTCTCCAGAAGCAAAGATACTTTGATATGATAATGTATGCTTATAGAGTTACAGTGGATGTAATGGAAATTATTTACCAGCTCATTCGTGTTTGCGAAAACATATATTTGAGTTGCTCCCAGCCCCGCCAACTAGTTGCTGATTAAATAACCACCTAGGATCAGACTGCACTTTCTTGTTGGATGAGATTGTAGTTCCTTCGCAAATCTTAGACAGTTGTGTATCTCGTATAAGTTAGTAGTGCGACCATCTAGGTGTGGTTGTAGTTCCTTGTTGGATGACAGTATAGTCTCTTTCTAATGATGAGTATTTTATTGTGTTTGGTTCCACTTCCTATCTTTTATTTGGCATTCTTGCGTGTAGTCGTGTTTCTGGATGTTATGTAAATTGATAGAATACAGTGTAGAGCAAGCGGTTCATGTAAACATGTCTGTGTTGATTTATCCTTGTTCTCACTTCGCTTGTTTGACCATGTGTATCTGTTCATCCTGTTTGAATAGCTTCTTGGTTTAGCTGTTTGATATTACTGTATGCATTGAACCCTGATTTTGCTTGCCGCGCAGTAACTAAAGCAACTTTACCAGTAACTTCCCAACTTATTTCTGCGCATCTTGCAGGGGTTACAAACGGTTCTTCAAACGTTCTGGCCTGGAAACATCAGATTATCTCAAAGATGATTGCCTTCTGGTAAACTGCACCGTTGGTGTTGTTCAGTCACATACTGAAGGGCCAAAGATATACAGGATACCAGTGCCACAGTCTGACATGTCTCAGCATATTGGGCATTTGTTGACCAGTGGGAAGAGAACCGATATAACATTTGAAGTTGATGAAGAGATGTTTCCTGCTCACAAGGTGGTTCTTGCAGCCCGATCACCAGTTTTTAGGGCACAACTCTTTGGTCCCATGAAGGATAAAAACATGAAGTGCATAAAGATTGAAGACATGGAGGCTCCAGTGTTCAAGGTTATACATGGCTTCTTCTTTTCATTTTATTTATCTTTCATGCTGTCTGTTCCTGCCTAATTAATTACTACCATGTCGTCTTTTACTGCCAGAAAGTCTTGATGCTTTCTCCTTGCAACCTTTTTTTCTCTCATTATTATTGAATTGGAAGCAAGTTAGTTACTTTTTGTGAAAACAACCTGGTTGAAACATAACTTTAGTGCCTTGGTGCATAATATTATACCGCAACATCTGGAAATGGGAGTTTCAGTATGACTGTCACGATTTCATTTCGGATTTCAACCAGGTTAAAGGTTTTTTCCTTTGTTCTGTGAACTATTTATAGTACCTGATAAATCTGGTAAAGGATAACGCCTACAAAGCATGGATACGGCAGAAACTGCTGAATTGCCGTCCTAGTACGGGGGGATACAGCGACACACACGGATACGCCGGGATACATGTATCCCACAGTATCCCATTTTTTTCTGAATTAGAAATAAGGGAAAGAAATCAGGATACGGCAGATAGTGGACACGGTGGGACTCGGGAGCCAGCCTCACCCCGCCGCAGCCTAGGCTTGAGGTTGCTGCCGCTGCCGTTTCCCCCAAGCCCAGCTCTACCCCTAACGAAGAACATCCATCCAGCAGAGAGGAAGATGGCAAGGCGTTCGACGACAAGGAAGAAGGAAGAAGATATAAGCGGCGGCGCAGTCTTTTCATCTGCTCTCTGCAGTTCTCAGGCGGCTGGAGGAAACGAGAAGAGAATGGCTAGAGGAGCTGACTAGTCTAGGGTTTCAGGAACTGGTGGAGGATTCGTATGGACTATGGGCTGCCCCAAAGTCTTATCAATAGAAATGAGGCAACATATGTCCAGTACAAAATTTCTGATTCAAAAATTATCGTTAAATCTTTATTACATGCTATTTTTTCTATATATTTATATACCCTGTCGTATCCCCGAATGGCTGTTTTTGAAAAATGCCGTATCCCGTGTCCCTGTATGCGTATCCCCGTCTTTCCTCCCTGTGTCCGTGCTTTTTAGGATAACACAGTGCAGATATGCTGTTTTTGCATCCATCATTTTTAGGGCAATCAGTTTGATGGAATATGCTGCTAGGAACTATATTAGTTTTGAGCTACCAGCTGCACTGTAAGCTGTAATCAGCGTAGTTCTAGTTCATCAAGTTTAACTTGGTCTTCTATCTTTTTACTATAAACACTTGCATTCTCTTAGTTCTGCAGAAATATGGTTTATCTATTTTCATTGCCTTTTGAAACCTTCTATTACTTGAGCTGACTTGGTAAGCATCATATTCTACTTTGCAGGCCTTGCTCCATTTTATGTACTGGGATGAGTTGCCCAACATAGAAGAGCTTACTGGTTTAAATACGACTTGGGTTTCCACTTTGATGGCTCAGCATTTGCTTGCAGCTGCTGACCGGTATGCATTGGAGAGACTAAAGCTGCTTTCTGAACTCAAGCTATGTGAAGATGTTGCGATAAACACAGTTGCAAATACTTTGGCGCTGGCTGAACAGCACCATTGCCACCAGCTAAAAACTGTTTGCTTGAAATTCGTGGCCTCGCCGGAAAATTTGAAAGGTAGCCAGCGTTCTTCTGAATTTAAGCCTGAGAATATGTTTTGCTATAGATTTTGGTGATATCCGACTTGTGGCTATAGAATTTGTTGGCATATATGTTGAACTACAATGCTAAGTACTACTCCCTCCATCCCAGAATTCTTGTCTTAGATTTGTCTAGATACGGATGTATCTAATATAAAATGTGACTTGATACATCCGTATTTAGACAAATCTAAGACAAGAATTTTGGGACGGAGGGAGTACAATTCTAAGTACTACTCCCTCTGTCCCATAATGCAAGATGTTTTTTGACATTACACTAGTGTCAAAAAACGTACATTATGGGACGGAGGGAGTACAACTGAGTTGCTTATGATGGCATTGAGGTCCTATTCTTATGAGATCCCATGACCACTCCGGCATACATACTGCATGAACACTGAAATGGGAGTGTCAGTAAACATCCATCAGTGTACTCCGGCATACATAAGCTGCAACACGAATTTGTTGAGGCTTTTGACACGAGTAGCCTAGATTTGCTCTTTGATTAATTTAGTGGTATACCACAAGGCTATGGCTTTTATGGTCTTGCATGTGAAGTTGTGAACATGAGTTCCGCTGATGCAAAACAGGTTGTTCCAATATACTCCGTCTGTAAACCAATATAAGATCGTTTAATAAACGATCTTATATTAGTTTACAGAGTACTAGTGCTTAATTTTTATAGAGTGTGTCAGGCTATGAACTCTTTGCCGCTGCTTATTGGTCAATGGTATGCTGTGTGAACCTTTTGCTAGTGCCTGATCTATTAGTTGTACCCTTGACCTTGCAGTATGTATTCACTACCAACCAAGCCACAAGCATCTTGAATATATGAAAAAGAGACGAGTATTTTTCTTTTTCTATGCAAACTGATACCCTTGGTTTTGGAACCATAGCATGTGATCTGAAATCCTAATCTGTCACACCTTTTAACTGTTCTCTTTCTTGTTGCAGCTGTCATGCAAACTGAAGGATTCGATTATTTGCAGCAAAGCTGCCCTTCTCTCCTGACTGAGCTTCTGGAGTATGTTGCGAAGGTAGGAGACCATGCTGTGCCCCCCTGCTTATATTCCAATGAAGTGCTGGATGGTGGCGATGCCAATGGAAGACGCGTGAAACCAAGACTTTAACTGCTCCCCAGGTCAGCCTAGAAGGAGTTTCATGGCTGTTGTGCTGTAAAGTGTTCCTATAACAGCATGCATGTGGCATGTTGTAGTGTGTATCGGTGTTTGTCTTGTGATTCTGATCTTCATCTTCATCCTCAGCCGTGATGCTAGTCTGGAGCTCGTTGTTGCTGATATATATTCAACTGACTGGCCTACAATTGCATTTGCTGCGAAGCTCTGTTACTTTGCAGCCTGTGGTCATAAGTGCACACATACACAGGTGGCGCGGCGAAGGTTGGCTGACCTGACCGGTACAAGGTTTGATCAAGCAGAAATAAAAGCGCAGGATGTGTTCACAGTTGGTGTGTGCTAGGTCAGCCTTGTCGATTCCTAGTCGTCTGCATGACTACTTGTATTGAATTGAAATGATGTAACCCAATGAGATCTATTTGATTTGAATGCCTATGTTTAAAGTTCTTGTGTTTGCTTTTGTCCTACCGAGTCCTAAAATTTGCGAGTGGTTTCGTGTGGTTTTATCAGACAGTGGCATGTGTTCCTGCTACATGAGAATGCTGATGGTTTTAAACATTCAACTTAGGAATTGAACTGTTTACTCACAAAGTTAAGTTTTTGTAGATCCTCACAAAGTTCAGTATTTGCTAGTAAGGGCATCTACAGCTGAAGCAATAACTCTTAGGCACGGTCCCTTACTTGGGGCTTATTGTGAACAATGGCTTTTGTTCATTGCTCTAGAGAACCTAATGTGATTGTAGTGAAAATGCCCACAGGGGCCATCATTGTAATATTTTTCTTAGCATCCACAGTTTACCGTCGGTTAGAGCATCTCCAGCCGATGCCCCCCCCCCCCTCCCTTAGGGGGCTTGAAAAATCGCCGCTGATATTGGCCCAATTATGAGGCAAAGTTGCCTGCTTTTCAGCCCATTTTTAGCGCAAAATCGGCCCGCTATCGACGCAAATTCAACAGAAGTTATTTTTTAACACATAGTTCATCACAGAAAATCAATAGAAATCAAATAGTTCAACAACAAATAGTTCAATACAAATTATATAGTTTAAGAAATAAAAACTCATATTTCATCACACGTCGAGCTAGGCGTTGCCCTTGAGCATCCATAGGTGCTCCATCAAATCCTGCTGCAGTTGTTGATGTACATGTGGGTTTCGGATCTCCTGACGCATATTGAGGAAGGGAGTCCAGGTTGCCGGTAGCTGGTGATCAACTTGGGCAAGAGGACCCTGCGTGTAATATTGTTCAGTGTCAAACACTGGCTCTTCCTGCTCGCTCTTAATGATCATGTTATGCAAGATGACACATCAAGTCATGATCTCCCATATTTGATCTTTTGACTAGGTCTGAGCGGGGTACCGGACAACAACAAATTGAGATTGGAGCACACCAGATGCCCGCTCGACATCCTTCCTGCAAGCCTCCTGAACCTTCGCGAAGTGGGAGTTCTTGCCTCCTAGCATAGGGTTTGAGATAGTCTTCACAAATGCAGACCATCTCGGATAGATGCCATTTGCTATGTAGTATCCCTTGTTGTAGTGCTGCCCATTGACCTCGAAGTTCACCGGAGGAGAATAACCTTCAACAAGCTTGGCAAAGACAGGGGAGCACTGCAGCACGTTGATGTCATTGTGAGTTCCTGGCATACCAAAGAAGGAGTGTCAAATCCAGAGGTCCTGTGTGGCCACTGTCTCAAGTACCACACTGCAACCGCCTTTGGTGTCTTTGTACATCCCCTGCCAAGCAAATGGACAGTTTTTTCCATTTCCAGTGCACGCAGTCGATGCTTCCAAGCATCCTAGGAAATCCTCTTACTGCATTCTGTGCTAGGATCTGAGTAGTGTCTTCAGCATTGGGTGATCGCAAGTATTACCGAAAAAGGGTTTCCCCCGCTTTGTATTCCAAAGCACCAACACCGATTACAGAGCAGACGCTGGGGCGAGCAGCACAACAAGCCAAAGGAAAAGAAAAATAAACAATGCCAACACCGGCAGCTCGACAGACGCGAATGACCTACAACCGCTGCGCCCTCCGAAATCTACCCACCCCGATCCTAAGTTCCGATCCTCCGTGTATCAAGCAGCACCTCCAGGAAGGAAACGACACCGACGACGCTGCTGCCCGGACGTATCCTAGGGTTTCCCCCAGCACACGGAGGGTAGAGGGGAATGAAGACCACCGACACCCTCCAGGAAGGAATGGTGGCACCCGCAGGCGTCACCGCACCGGAGCCAGAAGATCCGGCAAGGATTTCTCCCAACTCCAAACCCCACCGCCCAACCGGATCGAAGCCAACCAACCATCTCGCCGTCCACCAGCATGCGCCACCGCGGTCGCAACGCCACCCACGCCGCCTCACTGAGATCGCCACCACGAGGCCAAGAGAACGAGGAGGAGGCGTTGGACGATGGGAGCAGCAGCGCCGTAGCCGCGCGGGAGGGAACCACCTCCTCCGCCGTCGTGCAGGAGGCTCGAGCCTCCGGCACCGTCGCGGCCGCCGTCCGGACGCAGCAGCAGGGTGTGACGCCCGGATAATTAAGCTACAGTGAAACTCCGCTAATGATGCCACGTCACCTCGGTTACTGTTGATAAACCCGCGTAGTTCGAAACCCAGTTAAAAATTCAAATTTAAAATAAAGGCAAATAATAAAAGTTTTCAAACAATGAAACCAAAATGTTCAAGGTGGGTCAGATAAATCAGGTGTAAATACGATGGAGAAACCAAACCTTGATAAAATGTTTAAGGGCTCTAAACTAATTAAAACAGTAGTGAAAACAATTAAACAAATACCTATTGGATTTTATAAAATATTAAAAATATTTTATTATGGGTTAAGAATTGATGTGACAGCAGTTTGTTTATAAATACTACTTTAGGTACCAGTGGTGATTTTTGTAAAAACTAAAGATTAAAAGAAACTAGAAATAAAACAGAAAAGAAAATACAAAAGAAATGAAAAAAAAAAGAAAACAAACCCCCCTGGGGCCATGGCCCCAACTGGGCCAACCCACCAGGCCGCCCGACCGGCCCACCCGGCCCAACCTACAGGCCGGCCCACTCCCTCTCCTTATTCCCCCACCCGGTGAGACCCACTCCGCCACCGACACCACTCCCCCGAAAATATCTCCCCCTCCCTCTTCCCCCGATTGGATCGGGATCGAGAGGAGGAGGTCGCCCGACGCCGCCCCGCGCCCGGAGCTCGCCTCGCCGGACCTCCCTCACTGGTCTTCTTCCACGCCGTCGCCAGACCCCGCCGCCCTGCCTCGTCCCCGCAGCCCCTTCCTCGACTCCTCGCTCGACTCGATCTGGACGGCGCGCCGCTCCCAGCGCCGCCACGCGCTGCTGCCCGAGGACCTCGTCGCCCGGCGCCGCTCCACCGTCGCTGCCTCGCCTCCACCTCGACGGCTCCAACGAGCCTCGCCGACCCCTCTGCTCTCCAACGCTGGTGAGGGCCGTGCCCTCCTCCTCCCTCTGCCCCGTGCGCCACGGCCTCGTCCGCGCGACCGACGTCGTGCCCGCCCACTCCGGCCGCTCGTCGCACTCGCACGCCCGCGACCGAGACGGTGCTCTGCCCGCTCCTGCTCACGGCCCCCTCGCCCCGCTCCCTCGACCATCCCACGCCCCGTGCCCCTGCTCCATGGCTGCTGCTGCCTCCTCTACCCACCGCACCCGCCGTGGCCGAGTTTGGTCACCGGACCACACCGCCTCGCCCGCCCGTTGCCGTGCTCCGGCACCCCGGAGCCCCTCTACCCCCTGCGGCCATCGGCCTGCGCCCGCGTGCGCGCTCGACGCACCGGGCCCGCGCCTCTGCCGCGCTCACAGCGGCCCCGCCTCCATCGTGCCCGCTCGTCGCCGGCCTTGCCCGGCTCCACGAGCGCACGCCCCCTGCCTCCCTGCGTCGCCGACACCCCACCGTGCCCCGCCAGTCCCGCCACCGCGGTTGGCCTGGGCGGGTGCCGTATCAGGCACCCACGCGCCCGTGCCCGCATCGGCCCCCTGGGCTAATGACACTTGGGGCCCACAGCCCCAGAAACGTTTAAAAATATATATTAATAAAAATAATTAAATAATAATTAAATTAATTAATTAATTAAGGAATTAATTAAGTCAATTAATCATAATTAGATTAACCTAATTAACTAATTAGTTTAATTAAACAGTAATTAGATTAGTTAAACATTAATTAGACTAAACAGTCAATGACAAACGGGACCCACACGTCAGTTGACCAGTCAACGCCTCTGTTGACTGCTGACGTCATGCTGACGTCATGCTGACGTCAGCGTGCACTGTTCTGGATAATGTTGGATTAAAATATTTAAATAAATGCTAAAAATGATTTTAATCTTTTAAAATTAATATAAAATAAACCGTAGCTCAGATGAAAAAACTTTGTACATGAAAGATGCTCAGAACGACGTGACGAATCCGGATACGCAGTCCGTTCGTCCGCCACACACCCCTAACCTATCGAACTCGCAACTTTCCCCCTCCGGCTCCTCTGCCCGAAAACACGAAACACCGGGAATACCTTCCCGGATGTTTTCCCCCCTTCACCGGTATCACCTACTACCGCGTTAGGGCACACCGAACACCGCGTATTGCCTTGTTATATTTTGTGATGCTTTGTTTGCTCTGTATTCATTATTTCTTCCCCCTCTTCTCTCCGGTAGACTACGAGACCGACGTTGCTGCTGACCAGTTCGACTACGGAGTTGACGACCCCTCTCTCTTGCCAGAGCAACCAGGCAAGCCCCCCCCTTGATCACCAGATATCGCCTATTCTATTCTATACTGCTTGCATTAGAGTAGTGTAGCATGTTACTGCTTTCCGTTAATCCTATTCTGATGCATAGCCTGTCATTGCTGCTACAGTCATTGATACATTACCCGCAATCCTAAATGCTTAGTATAGGATGCTAGTGTTCCATCAGTGACCCTACACTCTTGTCCGTCTGCCATGCTATACTACTGGGCTGTGATCACTTCGGGAGGTGATCACGGGCATATACTATATACTTTACACTGTTACATTACCTGTGATACTGTTCAGAGTTGGGGGCTGAAAGGACAGGTGGCTCCATCCCGGTAGAGGTGGGCCTGGGTTCCCGACGGTCCCCGACGGTTACTTTGTGGCGGAGCGACAGGGCAGGTTGAGACCACCTAGGAGAGAGGTGGGCCTGGCCCTGTTCGGCGTTCGCGGATATTTAACACGCTTAACGAGATCTTGGTATTTGATCTGAGTCGGCTACGAGCCTATACGCACTAACCATCTACGTGGGAGTAGTTATGGGTATCCCGACGTCGTGGTATCAGCCGAAGCACTTCAGACGTCAGCGACGGAGCGGCGCGCGCCGAATTGGACTGGAATGCCACTAGGCTAGGTCTGCTTTCGGCCGCCCTCGCAACGTGCAGGTGTGCTATGGGCGATGGGCCCAGACCCCTGTGCGCTTAGGTTTAGACCGGCGTGCTGGCCTCTTTGTTGTGCCTAGGTGGGGCTGCGACGTGTTGATCTTCCGCGGCCGGGCATGACCCAGGAAAGTGTGTCCGGCCAAATGGGATCGAGCGTGTTGGGTTATGTGGTGCACCCCTGCAGGGAAGTTAATCTATTCGAATAGCCGTGATCTTCGGTAACAGGACGACTTGGAGTTGTACCTTGACCTTATGACAACTAGAACCGGATACTTAATAAAACACACCCTTCCAAGTTCCACAGACAACCCGGTGATCGCTTTTCCACAGGGCGACGAGGAGAGGATCGCCGGGTAGGATTATGCTATGCGATGCTACTTGGAGATGCTGCTTGGAGATGCTACTTGAAGATGCTACTTGGAGGACTTCAATCTACTCTCTCCTACATGCTGCAAGACGGAGGCTGCCAGAAGCGTAGTCTTCGACAGGATTAGCTATCCCCCTCTTATTCTGGCATTCTGCAGTTCAGTCCACTGATATGGCCTCCCTACACATATACCCATGCATATGTAGTGTAGTTCCTTGCTTGCGAGTACTTTGGATGAGTACTCACGGTTGCTTTCTCCCCCCTTTTTCCCCCTTTCCTTTCTTTCTGGTTGTCGCAACCAGATGCTGGAGCCCTGGAGCCAGACGCCACCGTCGACGACGACTACTACACTGGAGGTGCCTACTACTACGTGCAGCCCGTTGACGACGACCAAGAGTAGTTAGGAGGATCCCAGGCAGGAGGCCTGCGCCTCTTTCGATCTGTATCCCAGTTTGTGCTAGCCATCTTATGGCAACTTGTTTAACTTATGTCTGTACTCAGATATTGTTGCTTCCGCTGACTCGTCTATGATCGAGCACTTGTATGCGAGCCCTCGAGGCCCCTGGCTGGTATTATGATGCTTGTATGAATTATTTTATTTGTAGAGTTGTGTTGTGATATCTTCCCGTGAGTCCCTGATCTTGATCGTACACATTTGCGTGCATGATTAGTGTACGATTGAATCGGGGGCGTCACACAGGGCATACCAGGCCACCCCTGGCCCCGCCGGCCACGCTGCAACAGGGCAGCGCCAGCACCGCCAGCACCCCAACGCCCATCGCCGCTCCCCGCCTCCTGGGAGCCACGCTGTCGACCCGCCCCGCCGTCGGCCCGCCCAGACCCAGATGGGGCCCGAAGGGCCCAGATCTGGGCCGAGCGGGCGCCGCCTGGCAGTGCCGCCGCGCCACCCCCGCCGCCAACGGCGACGCCGCCGTCCAGGCGATCTCCCGCGCCGCGCCAAGAAGCCTCGCCACCACGCCGAACCGCCGCCGCCTAGGGAACACCCCCCGGCGCCCTTCGCCCCGCGCCGGGGAGCAACCGAGAGGGGACTGGCCGGGGGCCGCCGCCACCAGCGTCGCCCGGGCCAGGCCCAGCGGCGAACGCCGGCGACAACGGCGGGGAGGGGGGAATGAGGGGGAGCTGGCGGAGGAGGAGCCGGGGCGCGGCCGGTCGCCCGCTGGGGCGACGCGGTCGCGAGAGCCTAAGGGCTTTCTCTTAAATGTGTTTGGTTCAAAAACCACCGATCGCAAGTATTACGGTCCAAACACTGCCACCACTGCCTTGCAAAACTTGTAGAAACACTCAATGGTCATGGACTCGGCCATGCACCCATAGTCGTCGAGTGAATCACCGGGAGCTTCGTATGCAAGCATCCTCATAGCTGTCGTGCACTTCTGGATTGAGGTGAATCCAAGTTTGTTGGTGCAATCCTTCTTGCACTTGAAGTAGCTGTCGAACTCCCGGATGGAATTCACAATCCTGAGGAAAAGCTTTCGGCTCATCCGGTAACGAGCCTGAAATACTTTGTCGCCGTGCAGTGGAGCGTCGGCGAAGTAGTCGGAGTAGAGCATGCAATAGCCTTCCAGACGATGCCGGTTCTTTGCTTTCAGCCGCCCGGCGCCAAGCCACCTCGCGCGCGGCTTTGCATTGCTCACGAGCAAGCTGGCCAGGGCAGCGAGGACCATGAGATGCTCTTCGTCCTAGACGCCGGCGTCGGCTTCCTCCTCTAGCAGCGCTGCGAGCGTGTAACATCCCAATTTTTAATTTGGATGTTATACATAGATCATCATATGCATATCATATTTATTTTTGCATTTTGTTGTGATCCTAGAAATCTTAAGCAACTCAAGGACCCAAGGAGAGAGTTGGAGGTTTCATCAAATTTTCATATTTGAATTTATTTCAAATTTGAAAAGAGGATCAATTTGATTTTAATAATTTTTCTCTCCAATTATTTCCAACAATAAAATTAAATAAGAGAAGACAGAATGACTTCTTCAACAGAAGAGAAATTATTGGAGAAGAAATTTTAAAATCAAATTATTATTATTTTTGAATTTTATTTGCTATTTTATTTGAATTAGAGAAAAACAGGCATTTTCAAAAATTGCATTTAGTCCAAAAAAATGTTCATCTTGTCCTAAATATTAGGTTTGGGCAATGAAAATTGTTTCTGGAATTTTTAGAATTTTTTTATATTTTATTAGGATTTTTCTTCGCCGCGAAATTATTAAAAAAAAGAGTTTCAGACCGAACTAGGCCGAAGGCCCAGCTGGCCTAGTCGCCGCCGCCGCCTTCCCCGCCTCGCATGCCGTGCCGCCGCCGGACTCCTGAAGGAGTCCGAGCTCGCGCCGCCGCCCCGACTTCCTCCCCAAGTCGGAGGAGCGCCCCCTGGCCCTTTATAAGGCGCCGCTGCCGCCCTTCTCCTCCCCACTTCGCCCCGCTGCCGCAGCGCACCACCACCGCCGCTGCGCTGCTAGTTGCTAGATGCTGCTGCCGCCTAGCGCCGCCGTCGCCCCGCCGCCGCCGGAGCCGAGCCGCCGCCCCGCCGGATCCCGCCGCCGCCGTCGTTTTTCCCCGCTGCCCGCCGATCCGCGTTGACCGGTACGAACCGATCAGTTCTTTTCATTTTTTTGGTTTTGTTCGGTTTAGGTTTTTAGATCGGTTTTTTTGTTAGTTCGTTAGATTACGAACGTTCACCCGTTAGTTCTTATTAACGAACGAATTCGTTTGTTTAGTTTTGTTAGCGGATGTTTGTTCGATAGTTTTTTTTTGTTTTTTTTCGGCCAGGGACCTATCCACGAGTATGTTTCATCGCGACTTAGCCCCTGATCTTAAAACTAGCGTAACTTTTTGCTCGTATATCCAAATTAGATGAAACCAACGCCTAAATCTTTGTAACGACCTCTTCTTTCCAGTTAACCAACTTGAACATGATTTTGACAATTTAAAATTTGAGTTTAGATCAGATTAGTAATCGATCTTATTTCGTTTGTATGTTGAGTTTCGTAACTCCGTTTCGCTCTGTTTGGATGTAGATATTGAAGGCCTTAGCATTGAATTGACTCCAATGCCAAATATCCCAAGACATTGATATTGAGCTTCAATGTCAATTCTAGTGTTTGGATGTTTATGTATTTGGCACTTGAAATCTTAAGTGAGTAACAATGCCAATTCATATTTGGATGGACAAAGCGTGGAATTTCTCAGTTTCATAACACCCATAATTTATCATTGACTATACAACACACACATATAAACATGCACCTGTTGGCTACTAGTACTATCTTGCACCGATGTTGTTGCATATACTTTTGCACTTCCGTAGTTGCCTACTTTGTACAATCACAGACTAATGTTGATGTCACGAGTAGAATGAGCAAACGGAGGGTAGAGGTGCTTGTCAGGTGCTGCATAGTACTAGCGCTGGTGCGCTAATGGACTACATGGCTGGGGACGTGACATATGCCTGCAGTTCATGGACCAGCTTGCGACGTCCTAGGCATGCTGGCCAGCGCCATCGGCCACACATTCAGCATGCTCGTCCACCATACCAAAGGATCCTCTCGTGCTTGTCATCCGCACCAAGTGGCCATGGAATCGTGCTTGTCCCAGCTAAGCAACGGACATGAACTGGACCTGCCCTTGAAGATGTCGGTCATGGAATCGCCTCTGTCCATGCTTTCTTGTGTCGCCTCCGTTGTGGCAGAGCCGCCGCATGGATCGTAGATTGATCCTGGTGGCGACGTACTGGTGCACGTCGTCGAGCTGCCCGACGCGGTTGGCGAACGGGGGCTCGAGCGGTGCGAGTATGATGACGAGGCGGCACGACTAACCATGGCGCACAGGTCAGGTAGTAGGAGTTCCCACACCAAGCCGGAATGGGAGAGGGATACAACATGCAAGGGATGGGCGGAGTTGAAGTGGCGGCGGGGGAAGGATGGGGCGCGGCAGATAAATATGGAGAGGAGTAAAGCCGGCCAGCCAGCGAGGCAGGGGACGGGCTGAGCTGCGCCGCCATGGAGCTCTACCTGGGATTATCGTCTCTAGTCGTGTGTCTCATCTGCCCAAGCGGTAAGCAAGTCATGCGGGAGAGTATGCTGCGAATAGGCGTAGGGATGCGGTAGTCTTGCAAAAACCAGTTCGATATTGTGACTGAGTTCCATGCGTGAATATCTCGACCACCCAAACAGCGGCATTCGGGACATGCAAATGCCAAATGCGAATTCCACGCCGAATATCAACATCCAAACAAGGTGTTTGAGTTGTTTCTTTTTGCAAATCGTAGCTAATCACATGTACCTACTGTTAAGATCTAATCCACATGAAAATAATGCTGTTAGGTTTTGTTTTCTGTTTAGTATAGTCGTTTGCTTGTTCCGAGTTTGATTTAGATCTTTTCTTGATTTTCTCTCTATTTTGTTTCAGTAATTGCTTATGTATGCTACTATTTGTCTACGCTAGATTACCCGGAGTGCGAAGCTTGTTACTATGAATCACTAGAGTTTGCAGATCGTCAGCAAGGCAAGTTACACTTTGATCATACTTTTCTATACCCAACTTTTACTATGAATTAGTATTGCTCCTCAAATATTTGCATGAGTAGGATTGGGAACATGTGGTTCTGTTGTAGTATTATGAGGTAGGAACCTAATACCTTTGATCACCCCGGGAATATACATTATGCTCTATTATTGCTTAGCCATGCTCATAGACGGGGACTGGATCGTGATTCACATGGAAGTTATGAGAGTTATTAATTTTTGGATAACATTAAGGTGGCAACTTTAATGCACATCTGGGTGGATTGGTTGGGGCACCTAGAGAATCCAGTGTTTGTCCATTTGGGAAATCCCGGAGTACCCGTGTGATTTTTCCTCGGTTCGCCACCCAGGCTCAAAGGGATCATATGATATTTCATGCCTAGAAACTTCCATGTGCAGCCACAAGCCATTATGGGCTCTGGCATAGTTGAGTAAGTTGTATGAGATATCGAAGAGGTGGACTAGCAGATGTAGGGGAAAGTAGGTGTACCGGTCTGCCCGCAGTAGAGAGTTAATGCTTCAGAAAGACTATGTCTCGATCTTCCGATCATGCATGCGGTCAAGTCTTGTGGGGAAAAGTGCGCAACCTCTGTAGAGTGTATAAACTAATCATGGTTAGTCGTGTCCCCGGTTATGGACATCTTGAGTATCTGGAATTGGATATTATTGTTGATCTCATCACTCTTAAATTAATTGAATTGGGTGTAATATTGATACTTGTTCAATTGGGATTTGAGTTGGAGGAACCTTCTCAAATATTGGTACAACTTGGGAGTAGTAAATAAATTTATTCCTTTGTTGTAGGGAAAAACTAGCTTTATGCAAAATCATAACTTAGAGCCTCCACCAGCCAAATATTGCATGTAGATATAGTTCTTGCATTAATTGCTTTACAGTGTAACTCTGCCAGCATATTCAATGCACTACAAAAAAATACACTTCCGTGATGATACGTGTTTGTCACAGTAGGTCGCGTTTTCTGTCATGCATGTACATCCATGACGATTTTACGACAGGATCAAGATAGTCATACCTGTGCTATTGTAGAAGTGTTCCATGACATTACCAAAATTATCATCACGGAAGTCTCCACTTCCATGACGATAAATCACGCGTCATAGAAGTGCTTTCGTCAAGGGTGACCGACACATGGCATCCACCGTAACGGGGCACTGTTAACCTATTGAGACCGGTTTTTGGATCCAGTAACCCGCTAACAGCCACGACCAATGCCAATTTTCCACGTATAAAATTCTCATTGGCTGATTGATCCACGCGTCAGCTCCGCGTTGGCACAGGAGTCACTCATCCAACGGTCGAGATGGGCCTATGATATGTTGACACGTGGACCGGCCCAAAAGTGGCCCATAAAGTTTAAATGGGCCGGCCTAACCGAAGGCCCATAAGATTTAGCAGATCATAATGAGCCGGCCCTGCTAAAGGCCCACAAGATTTTGCAGACCATAATGGGACGCCCCAGCTAAAGGCCCACAAAATTTAGCGGACCATAATGGGCCGGCCTAGCTAAAGGCCCACATGATTTTGCAGACCATAATGGGTTGGCCCAGCTAAAGGCCCACAAGATTTTGCGGACCACAATGGGCTGGTCTAGCTAAAGGCCCATAAGATTCTACAAACCATAATGGGTCGGCCCAGCTAAAGGCCCAACATTCTCTGTCAAATCGGCCCGTCAACGACCTGTCCTAAACTTGTCATTAACGCGACCCATGGTCACTTCTGGCCCGTTAATAGTCCGCCAAGTAATTGGGCCGAATTACGGCCCGGTGTATTTTTGGCCTGTTAAAGGTCCTGCTTCATTTGGGCCCATTTACAGGCCATCAAGACTTTCGGCTCATAAACGACCGTGAAGGATTTGGGTCATATTCGACCACGTCCGACATTCGGCCTGTTAGATGCCCACTATAGATTTGGTCCACTTTCGGCCTGTTAACATCGGACGAAAACCATGGGCCATATGTTGCCCAACATCATATTGGGCCCATTAACGGCCCATATAAAAATGATGATAAACTAGCCCGACTGAAGTTCCGGCCTATTAAAGGCCCGTGTATTAGGTCGCGCATTTACGGCCCGTCTGAATTTCGGCCTGTCAAAGATCCGCATCGTAAATGGGCCACCATTTCGGCCTGCTAAGACAAGTGGGTTATTTGGCACAATCAGGGCCCAATCTCACTTTCGGTCTATTAAAGGCACATGTTTTTTATGGGCTCGAGATATTTACACCTGTAAACGACCTAGTTTTACTGAGGGCCCAAATTATGTTTAGGCCTGTTAAAGGCCCACTATGGGCACATGCCTACCAGAAAAATATGAAAGCTTATGCTGATTTAGGCCCAAATATTTTTAGTGGGCTGCATGCCAATTTCGGCCCGTAATCGTTTGAGCCCAATTGGAATGGGCCCGACGAATGTTGGCATGTTGGGCTCCTATGAAGCTTTCGGCTGAATACATTACTAAGATAAACCTACACTATACAAAAATAGTGTCATAATTACTGCAGCCTATGGCAGCATCATAAATGTTGTATCACAACAAAATAAATTCCAACCATACAACAAAAGGCCTGTTGGCATAAAGTTTACAGTCCTTCCAGATAAAAGCACCATCAGATGTATAGAAGCACAGATCATTTGACCTGAGTGCTAATGTTTCAGGATGTAGAATCTGATGGAGCAGCATGATCTTCACCTTTTTCTGCCATTGCTCTTGAACAACGAAGTGAATGTCTGATAGTCTGGTTTCAAAACCATTCATATCTTGACGACATTTGTCAACCACTATTCTTGTTTCCGAAAGGACGTCCATTAGGGATTGGACTTGTGTCTGGAGCACAAATATCTCTCTCTGTCTTGCAGGAAGATTTTGTTCAGTAGGCGATTTGGACGAGGTTACCTTGACAACCAACCCAGAATTACGCAGGAAGGTGCTTTTTGCACTGTTAGTGGAGAGATACTAACGCATTGCAGCAAGAGGTGACATTGTGCCAGTGGTAGCCTCGTCACCTTTAGGTGGTTGTGGATGTTCAATCATTTGTTCCATAGCTTCCTGAAAGTTTGAACTTGTAGATTAGTGTACCAGATAAGTTACTAATGAGACAAAAACAAACAAACTAGGTTAAACGTTTATACATAACTTATTTTGGTGAACTACTGTAATACATTAGCATGTATTATAGTGCCAACTACATAATAAAATCACTTTCGGAACATATGTCCATGTAGCATGCCTACTGTATTGTCTATTTCTTCACATTCGTTGACATCTAAGGATAAAGAGACATGGTTTAAAGTAGGATGAACATAGTATGACATCATTCATATCATGGGAAAACAGATATAAAACAAACATGCTATTTTATCATTGTGTGCGCACGTGAACATAACAACTAGATTACAGATCAAGACCAAAAGAATATCCTTCATCTCTTTTAAACCATGTAAGGTGAAATGATACGTTAAGACAACTGTGTATAAAAGTGAACAGAGTAACTGACATTGGCTGCAAACCAAGTAGTTAAATGAACACATCACAGTACCAATCAGTTCAAGGCAGGAGGAGTAAGGACTTACAACAGCTGCTTGAACTGGTGTGCTCAAGCCCTTCATCTTGCTGGTGTGGCAATCCTTGAAGATTTGCACTTCATTCGGTTCAGGTTCTCTTTGGTCCACATGGGCTTTCCTCTGTATTTGGAACAAGTCAATATAGATACGATAATATGGCCCCAAAAAAGAAGGAAGTAGCAGCTATTTACAAGAGCCTTGCAGTGTGCAATATAGCTACGAGATCCTGTTGTCTGTTGGAATTTCACTTTAGAACGGTTGGTTATGTTCTTCAAACAGTTAGCCTAGAAGAAGATACACTTGTAAGGCACATACATAAATACAAGTTCAATATGTGGTCTGATCAAATATATATAGCCTACCTGATACTTTGGATCAGACCAGTGTTTAACGAGGGTTGTCCAGTCTTCATTTGTAATATATTCCACTGGAGATGTTTGGGCGATTTCATTGTTAGCCTTGCCTTCAAAGTGAGATTTTCTAAGGTGGTACCGATACTGCCGCAGAGCAGACTGAAAAACATGAGTGCATGCTTGTTTAGTTGCATCATCTTTCGGATCCAACTTGAACCTCATCTGTTGAAAAAAGAATGTGAGTATTATTAGGAGGAAGCTAGAAAGTATGGGACAGAGCAAGACAATATTACTAATTGCGATGAATAACATTACTTATGGATAAATGGTCAAGGAAGGTGTTAAACTGGGTATTGTCTTTCCCATTCCTGTACTGGATCCACATTGGGAGCATACGCGCATGGCACCTAACGGCAACGGCTGCCTCTGATACTAACTTGGCTGACTCTATAGCATCACGTGGCCTTTTTAAACCTACCTCAAAATGGATCTCCATTCTTCCTCCTTTAGATTTTGTTAATCTGTCAAGCATTATCCCTGATGTCTGTTTTCGCTTGCGCCGTGGTGCTAGTTCAACAACGAATATGGAAAGTGTTAGTGTACATCAAACTGTGAGAGTATATATAAAGGAGCATGCAACTACAACTTGACTCGGTCAGGTACCGTCTTGGTGTTGATGCTCATGAGGTTCATCTGATCTTGCCAAGTCTTGTTGTGTCAGCAGTGCTTTGGAAGTAGTGTTAGGTGTGAAGGCAACTTGGGAACTGGCCAGTTCCGGAGCAAACGAATGAGTAACTCGTTGAGATGCCGGTACAGTTGAAGCGGATGTTGCAGCTGGTGGAGCAGGTGATACTGTGTTTGTAGATTTAGCCGGTGGACTTGGACCTTCTACTGCACTATAAGTACCAGCAGAATCTCGACAGCAGATCCTTTTCTGTTTCACCCGACGGGTAACAGCACTCCCTACTATATTATTTTCCTTGCTCTTTTTTGACTTTACATGTCAAGCCGTACCCACAACACAAAAGAATAAAATCGCTCTTCAAAACTCATTGATGCATGATACAGACAAGCAATACTTTGATGTAAGACAACCGTATGAGGATGGAATATGTAAGAAAACCAGGATGGCATGACATATTCACAGCTACGATGTGCAAACTAAGCAGAAGGATTTTCAAGAAAATAGAAGTAATGCAAGCTAGACACCATATGAAAGATGCAACCAATATTACTCTGCCAAGTTAAAAGGGTCTTGTCATAAGTGGCAATTCGAAAAATTAGAAGCAGTACAACATAGAAATCAATGCAAGATGCAACCACTATCAAACTGCCATGTTAAAAGCATCCAATCATGAGTGACTGATGCGGGATACACAACAACAGTACTTTGATGTAAGAACATGGTATGATAGATAGATGCAGTGTATTCTAGACACAGAAAGCCATGTCGTATGCACATGTATAACGTATAAACTCAGCAGGTGCAATTTAATCAAAATAGAAGAAATACAGGCTAGACAACATATGCAACATGAAACCAATTATCACACAGTCAACTTAGAGCAAGCACCTGCGATGGTGGAGTACGGGAGATGAACTCATCATGTTGACTTGGGACTTCAATTTCATTAGCAGTAGCAGTGGCAAATCTAGAGAGTCTCTGTTTGCGTCGGTGCGGAGGACCACCAACATCCCCTAACTTACTCTTTTCCTTCCTATTTTCTGATATTGCCTTATGAAGTCAAAACCACAAGAAGATGAATACAATTAGCTCTGCATAACTGGTTGATGCATGATACAGACGAACACTACTTTGATGTAAGGCAAGCACAAGATAGGAGGATAGAATATATACAAAAAAGATGGCATTTCATATTCACACGTACGATAGGAGGATGGAATATGTATGAAAAAACAGTAAGCGGAGGGCATTTCAACAAAATTAGAAGAAATGAAAGCTAGGCACCATATGAACATGCAACCAATATCACTCTATCAGGTAAAAAGTGTCTCGTTGTAAGTGCCATTTCAAGAAATTAGAAGCAGTACAAACTAGAAGACAATGCAAGATGCAACCTACATCATAGTCCCAAGTTAAATGTGTCTTATGGGTAAGTGATCATTGCAGGTATAAGTTGTAAGCTACATAGATGCAATTCAACATAATTAGAAGCAATACAAACTAGACATCATACGAAAAACGCAACCACATATAACAGTTCCAAGTAAGAGCAAGCACCTGTGATGGTGGAGTAGGGGAGATGTGCTCATCATGTACACGTATGTTCTAGAAACAGGAACACATGTCATATTCACAGGCATTATGTGTAAAGTAAGCAGATGCAACTCAAGTTAGAAGCAATACAGGCTAGACATCATACTCAACATGCAACCACATATAATAGTGCCAAGTTAGAGCAAGCACCTGTGATGGTGGAGTAGGGGAGATGTGCCCATCATCTACACAGCTACGTTGATTGTCCAGCCTTGTGTTGTCTTGCGAATCTTGTTGGGAGGATGGCAGAGTAGAATCTGTAGAGACCCCCTGTTTGAGTTGCTCCGAAGGACCACCATCATCCACTGCCGGACTAATTTCCTTCAGCTGTAATGATTTTGCATTGTGAAGTCAAACCGATAAGAAAAAGGAATAAAATTCGCTCTTCAGAACTCATTCATGCATGATACTGACGAACACTACTCAGATGAAAGGCAAACACATGATGCGAGGATGGAATATGTATGAAAAACAGGATGGCGTGACATATTCACACCTATGATGTGGTAACTAAGCAGAAGGCATTTCAACAAATTAGAAGCACTGCAAGCTAGACACCATATGAAAGATGCAACCAATATCACTCTGCCAAGTTCAAACTGTATGTCGTTTCAACAAATTAGAAGCAGTACATGCTAGAAATCATATACAAGACACAACCAATATCATAGTGGCGACTTAAAGGTGCCTTATCATAAGTGACTGATGCGGGATATGCAAGAACAGTAGTCTGATGTAGAAACAGGAACACATGTCATATTCACAGGCATTATGTGTAAAGTAAGCAGATGCAATTCAACAAAGTTCGAAGCAATACAAGCTAGACATCATATGCAACATGCAACCACATATAATAGTGCCAAGTTAGAGCAAGCACCCGCGATGGTGGAGTAGGGGAGATGTGCCCATCATCTACACAACTACATTGACTATCTAGCCTTGCGTTGTCTTGCGAATCTTGTTGGGAGGATGGCGGAGTAGAATCTGTAGAGAACCTCCGTTTCAGTTGCTCAGAAGGACCACCATCATCCAATGCCTTGCCAATTTCCTTCAGCTTT
Organism: Triticum aestivum; assembly: GCF_018294505.1. Classification (NCBI taxonomy): domain Eukaryota; kingdom Viridiplantae; phylum Streptophyta; class Magnoliopsida; order Poales; family Poaceae; genus Triticum; species Triticum aestivum. The sequence continues at coordinate 141,041,406 of NC_057798.1, read as the reverse complement.
ATTGATTTTGCATTGTGAGGTCATACCGACAATAAAAAGGAATATAATTCGCTCTTCAGAACTCATTCATGCATGATACTGACGAACACTACTTTGATGAAAGGCAAAGTCATGATACGAGGATGGAATATGTACGAAAAAATGGATGGCTTGACATATTCACACCTATGATGTGGTAACTAAGCAGAAGGCACTTCAACAAATTAGAAGCACTGCAAACTAGACACCATATGGAAGGTGCAATCAATATCACTCTGCCAAGTTAAAATTGTCTCGTCATAGGTGGCGTTCATCAAACTAGAAGCAATACATGCTAGAAATCATATTCAGGACGCAAACCAATATCACACTGCCAACTTAAAGGTGTCCCATCATAAGTGACTGATGCAGGATACACAAGAAGAGTAGTTTCATGTAAGAACATGGTGTGGTAGACAGATATAGTATGTACCAAAAATAGGAAAGTGTGTCATATTCACATGTATCATGTGTAAGCTAAGCAGATGCAGTTCACACTAATTAGGAGCAATACGAGCTAGACACCATATGCAACATGCAACCAGATATCACACTGCCAAGTTAGAGCAAGCACCTTGATGGTGGAGTAGGGGAGCAGAGACTTGGACCTTGTAATGCACTATCAGTACAAGGAGAATCGGTACATATGCCCCATTTATGTTGCTGCAGAGGACCACCACCATCGCCTTCCTTACTCTTTTCCTTCCTCTTTCTTGATTTTGCCTTGTTAAGCCAAACCCACAAGAAAAAGGAATAACAATTGCTCTTCAGAACTCATTGATGCATGATACTGACGAACACTACTTTCATGTAAGGCAGCCGCATGATAGGAGGATGGAATATGTATGAAAAACAGGACGGCGTGACATATTGACATGTATGATGTATAAAGTGTAAACTAAGCACAAGGTGCTTGAACTTGTTAGAATCAATGCAAGCTAGAAACCATATGAAAGATGAAACCAATATCACTTTGCCAAATTAAAAGGGTGTGTTGACACACGAACACGTCACGTGTACCCTCGACGCCGGGGGTGATGCACCGCAGCTCACGTCGAAGGAGACCCGACCAACAGCGCGATACGCAAGACAGTCGGCGGGTGCTTTTGCAGACCCGAAACCCCGCGCACCCAGGAGGGACCCCGTCAGGGATTGCAGCGGCTATGGGCTGCCCTAGGTCGATTCACTCGCCCCTAGAGCCTCGGGATTCGCAGCTCTCAAACACGAAGAACAGCGAAGAACGAGAGAGAAAAACGATGGAGAGATAAAAAGTAGACAGGAAAAAGTAGTATATTGATTTGTTCGATTGTGTGTTGTTCAATCGGCCGTCACCCCCAACATATATAAGAGGCGGCTGGACTTCCCGTACAAGTAAAGGATTCATCTAGGCTTTCCTTACAAGAAAAATTACATCAATTCGCGTCCTAGAGTCCTAGTTCTATTCCAACTCGGATTCAGTCTGAATCTGGCCCAACTTCTGTCTTCCTCCTTGTGCAGGCCGCTGAGCCTCCATATGACCTCCGATCAAGATGGCCCAAACATCAAACTTGTGCGCCTCGACGATACGAACAACTCTCATGTTGACCACTTTTTCAAATAAAGCCATCTTGAATACTTTTCGAGGTCGTTTTTACCTTCCAGTCGGACTCGGTCTTGCGGTAGACTGAATTATCCGAGTGTTGTAGTGAATTTGCAGGTCATATACTATCTCTGATGACGATGACTCCAAAACTAAAGTTTACCGTCTTGATGATACGCACAACTTCTGTATTGAACACTTCTTCATCCGAGATTATCTTGATAAACTTTTGGGCACATGTTCAGTTTCACTCGGATTTGAGCTCATCCACTCGGATATTAGAGTCTTTCACTCGACTGGATCTTTTCACTCGGATGACTATATTTTCACTCGGAAGACAATCTTTCGCTCGGATGATGACCACATTTTCAGTCGGAAGACAATCTTTTACTTGATCGACCAATTTTCACTCGACCTTTTACTCAATCGACCTTTTACTCGATCGGTAGGTTTTCACTCGACTTTTTACTCGATCGGTAGGTTTTCACTCGACCTTTTACTCGATCGGTAGGTTTTCACTCGACCTTTTACTCGATCGGTAGGTTTTCACTCGACCTTTTACTCGATCGGTAGGTTTTCACTCGACCGGTGAGTTTTCACTCGGATGGTAAGTTTTTCACTCGACCAAAAACATAGCTTGATCTTGATTTGTCTCTCCAAGTCTCATACGACCTCGGATTGAGACGAATTATATATGAAAATCGATCGGCTCGACGAGACGAAACTTTTTCGTGTTGAAGGTTTTTCAATTCAAGGCCGTCTTGAAGGCCGAATTGCTCACGCATTGCGTCAGACACTTATCAACATGTGTCTGTGTCAAGCGTAATATTTTGGTCTCTGACCTGTCCAGACCGTATTGACTATAACTTTTGCATATGAACTCGGATTGAGATGATTTATATATGAAAATCGACTGTCTCGACGAGACGAAGACAATTCCTTTAGAGCACTCCTTCATCTGAGGTCATATTGAGGACGTAATCGGCCGAAAAGCACTCAGAATATTAAATTTTGTCACTCGGAGTACAGCTTCGGCCACTGAGATGAGGTCGAATGTCGATAGCCTAAACATCAAAGTTATTCCACTCGGCAATATGAAATTTTCTCATGTTGAAAACCCTTTCACTTTGTATCTTGCCAAAATTAGGTGTCAACACATGCCCCCCTGTTTTTCGGCAAAGCTTGCATGCCGAAAAATAATATGCATAGTGTTCGTTCTAAGGACGATGTTAACACTCCATCGGCCATTTATTTTTCTCAGGGCGATAATTATGTATCGGCCATGTTTGTGCTAAGGGCGATAATTGTATATCGGCCATTGCCTACTTAGGCTTCCTGCCACACACTCGGGTGGTACTTCTTCAAATATTTGCCATTGAGAGCTCGAGGTAACAATGCCCCTTGTATTGATTCCACCAAATATGAATTTCCGGGAACGATTCTTGTAATCCTAAAAGGACCCTCCCAACTTGGAGACCACTTCCCGAATTTTCTATCTCTTGAACCAATCGGCAGAATCACTTTCCAGACGAGTTCACCAACTTGAAAATGCTTCAACTTAACTTTTTTATTGTAGGCTCTTGCTACCCTCAACTTATCTCTCTCTATGGACTCCAAAGCAACCAAACGTTTATCGGCAACCTCATCAATATTGTCCATCATTAAGTTATAAAAGTCTACTGCCGATAAATCATTTTGTTTGGCTATTCTCAAAGCATTCAAATTTACCTCCACTGGTAAAACAGCCTCCTGACCATATACTAGCTCATATGGAGTCACCTTCGTAGCACCATGCCTTGAAATTCTGTGTGCCCATAAAGCTTCAGACAACAACTCATGCCATCTCCTTGGATTGTCCTTAATCTTCTTCTTGATGAGCTTGATTAGAATTTTATTGCTAGACTCAGCTTGTCCATTAGCTTGGGCATAATATGGAGAGGAATTGAGCAACTTTATATTATAAGATTCGGCAAACTCTCTGACTTGGTGTGACATAAAAGATGAACCTTGATCTGTAGTTAACGTTTGAGGAATACCGAATCTATGAATAATGTGCTCGGTTATGAATTGAATTACCTCCGTATGTGTCATGTTCTTGAGAGGTACTGCTTCAGACCATTTAGTGAAATAATCAGTTGCCACCAACACGAAACGATGCCCTTTTGAGGAAGACGGGTGGATTTGTCCAATGAAATCTAAACCCCAACCTCTGAAAGGCCACGGTTTGATAATAGGATGTAACATAGCAGCAGGAGCCAATTGAATATCACCAAACTTTTGACAAGCTTCACACCCTTTATAATATCTGAAGCAATCATTAATCATAGTCGGCCAATAAAACCCAGCACGTCGCAATAACCATTTCATTTTGGGAGCCGACTGATGAGTGCCACAAATACCTTCATGCACTTCTCCCATAGCAACTCTTGCCTGGTCCTCATCTAAACACTTTAGAAGAACATCATCGACTGTTCGGCGATAAAGACCATCATCTCTCATTGTATATTTGAAAGCCATACGCCGAACAGCCCTGTCCACCCTTTCACTCGGATTGCACAAGTAATCAACAATAGGCTTTCTCCAGTCGGAATTATCACCTGCACTAGATTTTTTGTTAATGGCCGAATCAGTGGGTTCAGGTTCGGCCTCTCCCATATTGGCAAGACAAGACATCGGTCTTTGAGAGATATGAAACATGCCATGATCAACATGATATCCAGATGCTTGCTGTGCCAACTCATTTGCTTTCCAGTTGTCATGTCTAGATATATGTGCAATGCTAAAACAATCCAAAGTAGAAATTATATCTAGACATTTATCAAGATAAACATTAAGTGATTCGTCAAAACACTGAAAGATTCTAGATATTTGCTGCACTACTAGTAACGAATCACCGTAAGCCTCAATATGTGTAACACCTATAGCAAGTAACATCTCTAGACCGAATAACAATGCCTCATATTCGGCTTGATTGTTTGTGCAAAAATATTCTAAGCGGCATGAGGCTTCAAAAACAACACCATGGGGAGATATATGAACAATACCAACACCTTGGCCATTGCTACAAACTGAACCATCAAAATACAATCTCCATGGCACTAATGAAACAAGGTTCATATCAACATCATGCTTGTCATTAATCCGATGTTCAACAATGAAATTAGCAACAATTTGGCCTTTCATGGATTTTAGAGATTCATAAGCCAAATCATACTCAATCAAAGTATAAGCCCACTTGCCAATTCTACCACTAAGAATTGGCCTATGCAACATGTACTTAATGACATCGGTTTGACAAGCTACTACACAAGCACTCGGCACTAGGTAATGTCTCAATTTTGTGCAAGCGTAATATAAGCATAGACATAGTTTTTCAATAAATGTATACCTTGTCTCGGCGTCCAATAAGCGTCTGCTCAAATATGTAATGGCATGCTCTTTTCCTTCGGTATCTTGAGTCAAAACAGCACCAATAACACCTTCCTCTGCTGCGATATAAAGTTTGAAAGGCTCTCTATGCTTGGGTGCTTTCATCACCGGAGGAGTGCACAAATAATTCTTGATCATATCAAAGGCTTCTTGCTGTTTTGCCCCCCAAGTGAAATCAACATCATTCTTTAACCGAAGGATAGGAGTAAATGCATCAACTTTCCCTGACAGATTAGCTATGAACCTTCTCAAATAATTGACTTTGCCAAGGAACTTTTGCATATCTTTCTTGCATGTCGGAGCCTCCACTTTCTGTATGGCCTCTATCTTTCTGGGATCGATTTCGATGCCATCTTCATGAATAATGAAACCCAAAAATTTGCCAGCTGACACACCGAATGCACACTTCAAAGGATTCATCTTCAGTCCATACTTTTCATCCTTTCAAAAGCTAAACGCAAATCGGCCAAGTGGGATTCAAAAGCATCCGATTTGACAACAATATCATCAATATAAACTTCAAGTATGACACCGAGTAAATCATGAAAAATCAAATTCATAGCCCTTTGATATGTGGCCCCAGCATTTTTCAATCCGAATGTCATCACTGTCCACTCGAATAAACCAAGGAAACCAGGACACCGGAAAGCTGTTTTGTACATGTCCTCTTCGGCCATAAAAATTTGATTGTATCCGGCATTACCATCTAGAAAGCTAATAACCTTATGTCCAGAAGCATCATTAATAAGCATATCGGCTATTGGCATGGGATACTCATCTTTGGGTGTAGCCCTATTCACATCTCTGAAGTCAATGCACACCCTCAACTTGCCGGATCCCTTCTTCTCCACTGGGACAATATTAGAAATCCACTCGGCATACCTGCAAGGTCGAATGAATTTAGCTTCAAGCAGTCGACCGATCTCTTCCTTGATCCGGTCATATGTTTTCGGATTAAACTTTCTGGCCGACTGTTTATAAGGTCTAAAACCGGCCTTTATAGGCAACCGATGCTCCACTAGCTCTCGGCTCAACCCTGGCATCTCATGATATTCCCATGGAAAGCAACAAACATATTCTTTCAATAGCTCGATTAATTTAGCTTTACAATCGGCTTTCAAATTTTTGTTTATAAATGTCGGTCGACTGACTGATCCGTCTCTGATATCTACCTCTTCTAACAGATCGGCCGATGTAAAACCTTGTCCAAGTTTATCCATGTCATCCAACTCCTCAATAGACTCATACATATCGTTCTCGCTGGACCGATATTTTGCAAGACGTTTTTGTAACCACTCGGAACTAGGATCCATTTAAACATATCATACCTTGGAGCTGATTGCATTCAGTCGGCTTTAAAGACACGGGCACAAAACCATTCTTGGTCGCGCTGAGAAAATCAAACTCTGATAAGTCACGTCCCGTCAAGCAAGTAGCATTGGGATGTTGCCAATCCACCGATGCATCGGCCAAAGCAACACAGACCGAGTTATCCGCATGAATGACTTCCACTTCATCATCAACCCACTGAATCAAAAACTGGTGCATAGTGGACGGCACGCACTGGTTTGCATGAACCCAATCACGGCCTAGTATAACATTGTAGTTACCTTGCACCTCAGCGACAAAGAATGCAGTAGCCAAAGTTTTGCTTCCGACTGTAAGCTCAACATACATTACACCTTTGGCTTCAGTTTTCTCTTTGCCTTCAAACCCGTTGAGCACCATATTGGTCTTGATCAATTCTTCATCAGACAAACCCAATTTCTTGAAGACCGAATAGGGCATAAGATTTACCACATCACCACCATCAACAAGCATCCGAGTGAGCGGCGACCCATTGATATGACCTCTGAGATATAATGGTTTCAGATGCTTTACTGGTTCTTTTGGCTTCTCGAATATTGCATTTTTAGGACCAAAATCCAGCTGAGCAACTTCCCCTTCCTCATCTACAGCACGAAACTCAGCAGGTAAGTAATACACCATATTGATATCCATACCTTCATGAACCGGTGTAGATTCATAGTCCACCATATCAGCCTCTTCTTCAAGCAGATCGACCGATTCTGAAATCTGGTCGAGTGAAGGAGAAGTAAGAAGTGTTGCAGACGATGTAATAGCTGTCGCATCGTCCTCTTTGGATGGTGTAGGCACTTCTGTGATAGATGTAGAAGTTGATGTATCTTGTATTTGTTTTGGCCTCCACACTTGTTTTGCTGGAACCATGGGCCGAGTGTCATTGAACAACTTATCTCTTTGCTTCTCGGCCTCCTGTTCTGCCATCTCTTGACTCCTTAACCTCTGTAGTTTCCTCTTCTGTGTCTTTGTTAGCCCTGGAGGACACCACTTTGGCTGAGTGTATTTAGGATCTCTCGTTTTTACTCGGCTGGTGCTTGCTTCATGGTCATTAGCCGAGTGCTTTGGCTCGATAGAAAGTATCGGCTCAGTCGGATTGCTATGCACAATAGGCTGCTGTATGGCAAATGTTTCGGTGCCCAAGATAAGTGAGTCGACATCCATTTTCTCCTTGCCTTTTCCCGACTCAACTGCTGCAACACTCGGTGACTTAACACGCCATTCTTTCCGACTTTCCAGATGCATGAAATTTCCACTCGGGCGCACCTTTTTACTTGGATGGAATCCACTCGGATTGATGTCACTCGGATGGTATCCACTCGGATGGAACTCAGTCGGATGGAATCTACCCATCCACATTTTTTCACTCGGATAGCTTCCACTTGGGTGTATTCTTACACTCGGATAATTTCCATCCGGTCGCATATTTTTACCAGCCGACTGATAGTCACCGATGTTGAGCCGGCCATTATATGAGTAATCAAGTCGATCCCACACAGGTTGCTTCTGCTCTTCTGAAAACTGCGCCCTTGGTCCACTTGGTTTTGTATACCGACTGAACATATCAACTGATGGTGACTTGGTCGTTTCAGATGAGTCGGTCGATTGAAACTAGAACCGGCCGACTGGTTAGCATATTTGGACAGCAACATATCAAAAGTTGGCTTGATCCGCTTGCGCTGCATTTTAACTTCATTCTTCTTCCACTTGCCAACTTCTGGACTCTTGGGCTTGACAAATTTAACACGAGTATTTTCTTGCACTTGCGGTTGCCCCCCGAGTGTAGGATTCTTGATGGTGATTTTGATCACTTCCTTGCCATCGGGTTGCTTATCAAGCACAACCTGTCTCCCCAAGACCCTGTTGTCCTCCTTGTCTTTCCTGGGCTCACCAACAATGACATTAGCTTTATTAGCAGATTCGGCCACCTCCGGCCGAATGAGTAGCTTCTTCCCCTCCAAATCCATGGTATTCATGGGAAAAGGTTGTTTATCAACTTGCATCTCAGAAAAGTTCAATCGTCCGTCATTAATGGCCGATTGTATCTGTCATTGAAAAACATTGCAATCGTTAGTAGCATGAGAAAAAGAGTTATGATACTTGCAATAAGCACGCCGTTTTAGCTCTTCAAACGGCGGTAAAGTATGAGATATTCTAATAATCTTAGACTGCAGCAAAGCATCAAATATTCTATCACACTTAGCAATGTTAAAAGTAAACTTCATCTCTTCGTCATGATTCTTATGAATCGGTTTCAGATCATTGCAAGTAAAGGGTTTGGCCTTAGATGGCCAAACAAATTCAGTAGCAAAAACATCACCCTCATCGTCCGAGTGATCACTATCATATTCCACCATATTCACCTTTGGACGATCGGCTTTGTATCTATGCACTTCTTTGAGGTCTTTGCTTCGGCTTTCCTGAGCCAAAGCCCTTTGTAAGACTTGGTTGATATTTAGGAACTCGTAGCCTTCTAGCTTTTCTCTAATGGGAGTTCTCAAACCACTCAGCACTAGGTCTGCCAAGTCTCTCTCGGTTATCACCAAACTAAAACACCGGTTTTTCGTTTCTCTGAATCTCTTGACGTAATCGGAGACCGATTCATCATGCTTCTGCTTAACCGATGTTAGATGTGACAACTTGAGTTCATTGTCGCCGCTATAAAAGTGATCATGAAATTTCTGCTCTAGCTGCGACCAAACTCGAATGGAACCATGTGGTAAAGAAGAAAACCATGAAAATGCGGTACCAGTCAATGACAAAGGAAATAAATGCACTTTCAACTCATTCAGTGAGCCTGCCTCACCCAATTGTGCTAAGTATTGACTAACATGCTCCCATGTGGTTTTTGTGCCTTCTCCATTAAACTTAACAAAATCTGGAATTTTATATCCTGGAGGGCACTGGATGGCATCAAAGTACTCGGGGTACGGCTTTTGGTAAATCCGATTCCGAGGTAACTCAACTCCAAAATTCTCTCGAAGCATCTTAGCCATCTCCTCTCTAAGATTAGCTAAACCATCATCCATAGTAGACGATGAAGCTGGTGTCAGTGGCATAGGAGGAGTAGGGTGACTAGCTGTAGGTAGGAATTGTGGCAGGTATGTCGACCCATAATTTGGTAGTGGTCGAGTGGTTGTAGCTGTAGGTAGGGTTTGGTTCGGCGTCACCACCGAACCTGGCATGCTCATAATAGGATTAAAGGGTGCGGCCACAATCTGATTTGTTTGGGTAGGATAATAAGTCATCGGCACGGGAGGCGCCGATGAGACAGGTAAAGCCAGATTAGGGTTTTGCACACTAGCAGCTACACCATCATTACCACTAGTCGATTGAGATGTATTCTTCTGAGCATTAGTATTTTCTATGAAAGTTTGATAGACTAGATTGTTACCATCAGCAATACGACTTTCAATCTCAGCCCACTGCTCAGGAGAAAAGGCAGTACTTACAGAGGGTTTAACTTGCTTGGCTTGCAAAGGAGGGAACTTGATTTCTTCAATCGGAGTGATGTTGCCTTGGCGATCCTTCTTGAACTTTGCAAGGAACTCCCGCAAGTCCTTCTCCTCGCGCGCCTTCTTGTACTCCTCATAGACTTGGCGATGATCAACCGATATCTCATCAAGACTGGGCTTAATGATGTTATCGGCGTCTACCTCAGATGGCTTGGGAAGATCAGACATGGTGGATGATGATGATCGATCTTCGTTCCCCAGCGGAGTCGCCAAAAAGTGTGTTGACACACGAACATGTCACGTGTACCCTCGACGCCGGGGGTGATGCACCGTGGCTCATGTCGAAGGAGACCCGACCAACAACGCGATACGCAAGACAGTCGGCGGGTGCTTTTGCAGACCCGAAACCCCGCGCACCCGGGAGGGACCCCGTCAGGGATTGCGGCGGCTATGGGCTGCCCTAGGTCGATTCGCTCGCCCCTAGAGCCTCGGGATTCGCAGCTCTCAAACACGAAGAACAGCGAAGAACGAGAGAGAAAAACGATGGAGAGATAAAAAGTAGACAGGAAAAAGTAGTATATTGATTTGTTCGATTGTGTGTTGTTCAATCGGCCGTCACCCCCAACATATATAAGAGGCGGCTGGACTTCCCGTACAAGTAAAGGATTCATCTAGGCTTTCCTTACAAGAAAAATTACATCAATTCGCGTCCTAGAGTCCTAGTTCTATTCCAACTCGGATTCAGTCTGAATCTGGCCCAACTTCTGTCTTCCTCCTTGTGCAGGCCGCCGAGCCTCCATATGACCTCCGATCAAGATGGCCCAAACGTCAAACTTGTGCGCCTCGACAATACGAACAACTCTCATGTTGACCACTTTTTCAAATAAAGCCATCTTGAATACTTTTCGAGGTCGTTTTTACCTTCCAGTCGGACTCGGTCTTGCGGTAGACTGAATTATCCGAGTGTTGTAGTGAATTTGCAGGTCATATACTATCTCTGATGACGATGACTCCAAAACCAAAGTTTACCGTCTTGATGATACGCACAACTTCTGTATTGAACACTTCTTCATCCGAGATTATCTTGATAAACTTTTGGGCACATGTTCAGTTTCACTCGGATTTGAGCTCATCCACTCGGATATTAGAGTCTTTCACTCGACTGGACCTTTTCACTCGGATGACTATATTTTCACTCGGAAGACAATCTTTCACTCGGATGATGACCACATTTTCAGTCGGAAGACAATCTTTTACTTGATCGACCAATTTTCACTCGACCTTTTACTCAATCGACCTTTTACTCGATCGGTAGGTTTTCACTCGACTTTTTACTCGATCGGTAGGTTTTCACTTGACCTTTTACTCATCGGTAGGCTTTCGACCTTTTACTCGATCGGTAGGTTTTCACTCGACCTTTTACTCGATCGGTAGGTTTTCACTCGACCTTTTACTCGATCGGTAGGTTTTCACTCGACCTTTTACTCGATCGGTAGGTTTTCACTCGACCGGTGAGTTTTCACTCGGATGGTAAGTTTTTCACTCGACCAAAAACATAGCTTGATCTTGATTTGTCTCTCCAAGTCTCATACGACCTCGGATTGAGATGAATTATATATGAAAATCGATCGGCTCGACGAGACGAAACTTTTCCGTGTTGAAGGTTTTTCAATTCAAGGCCGTCTTGAAAAGCCGAATTGCTCACGATTGCGTCAGACACTTATCAACATGTGTCTGGTGTCAAGCGTAATATTTTGGTCTCTGACCTGTCCAGACCGTATTGACTATAACTTTTGCATATGAACTCGGATTGAGATGATTTATATATGAAAATCGACTGTCTCGACGAGACGAAGACAATTCCTTTAGAGCACTCCTTCATCTGAGGTCATATTGAGGACGTAATCGGCCGAAAAGCACTCAGAATATTAAATTTTGTCACTCGGAGTACATCTTCGGCCACTGAGATGAGGTCGAATGTCGATAGCCTAAACATCAAAGTTATTCCACTCGGCGATATGAAATTTTCTCATGTTGAAAACCCTTTCACTTTGTATCTTGCCAAAATCAGGTGTCAACAGGGTGCCCTAACAAATGTATTTGACCAAATTAGAAGCAATACATGGCAATAGGCTAGAAATAATATGCAATATGCAACGAATAAAGGTGACTCATCGTAAGTGATTGATGCAGGATACAGAAGAGAGGTAGTTTCATGTAAGAACAAGGTTAACACATAGATGTAGTGTGTACCAAAAATAGGAAGGCATGTCATATTCACAGGTATAGTGTGTAAACTAAGCAGATGCAATTTACCCTAATTAGAAGCATTACAAGCTAGACACCGTATGCAACATGCAACCACATATCACACTGCGAAGTTAGAGCAAGCACCTGTGATGGTGGTGTAGGGGAAGTGCGGTCTTCAAGTACAGAGCTACGTTCAATATCTTCATTTAGGCTTGCTGTTTCTTGAGAATCGTGTGAAGAGGATGAAATTGCATTATTTATAAGAGTATTGCGTCTCATATTAATCCACGCGCGTGACTGTCTCATCATAAGCGATAGATGTAGGATACACAAGAACAGTAGTTTGATGTAAGAACATGGTGTGATAGGCAGATGTAGTATGTACCAGAAATAGGAAGGCGTGTCATATTCACATGTATAATGTGTAAGCTAAGGAGATGCAATTTAACAAATTAGGAGCAATACAAGCTAGGCACCATATGCAACATGCAACCAGATATCACACTACCATGTTAGAGCAAGCACCTTGGGTTATGGAGTAGGGGAGATGAGATTTGGAACTAGCACTGCAGTACGAGTAGCAGGAGAATCTGCAAAGATCATCTATTTTGGTTGCTCCAGAGGACCACCATCATTCCTTGCCTTCGTCCTTTCAGATTTTGCCTTGTCAAGTAAACACACAAGAAAAAGGAATGAAATTCGCACTTCCAAATTCGTTGATGCATGATACTGACGAACACAACTTTTATGTATGGCAACCCCATTGTAGGAGGATGGAATATGTATGAAAAACGCTAAGCAGAAGGCATTTCAACAAATTGGAAGCAATGCAATCTAGACACCATATGAAAGATCCAACCAAAATCACTCTACCAAGTTAGATGTGTCTCATTATAAGTGGCACTTCAACAAATTAGAGGCAATACATGTTTGAAATGATATGCAAGATGCAACCAATATTACACTGTCAACTTGAAGGTGTATCGTCAGAAGTGATTGATGAGGGATACACAAGAAAAGTAGTTTGATGTAAGAACATGGTTAATAGAAAGATGTAGTATGTACCAAAAACAGGAAGGCATGTCATATTCACAGGTATAATGTGTTAACTAAGCAGATGCAATTTACCCTAATTAGAAGCATTACAAGGTAGACACCATATGCAACATGCAACCACATATCACACTGCCAAGTAAGAGCAAGCACCTCCAATGGTGGCGTGGGGGAATTGCGGTGATCAACTAGAGAGCTATGTTGACTATCTTCATTTAGCCTTGTTGTTTCTTGAGAATCATGTGGGGAGGATGACACTGCACTCTTTAAACGAGTAGGGCGTCTCACAGTAACCCACTCGGGTGACTGTCTCATCATAAGTGATTGACGAGGGATACAAAAGAGCATTAGTTTGATGTGCAAACATGGTTAATAGACATATGTAGTATGTATCAAAAACAGGAAGGCGCATGTCATTATCAATGGTATAATTTAACCAAATTGGAAGCAATACAAGCTAGACACCATATGCAACATGCAACCACATTTAACAGCGCGAAGTTAAAGCAAGCACCTGGGATGGTTGTGTGTGGCAATTGAGATCATCAACTGCAGAGCTATGTTTACTGTCTCCAACTGCTGACATTGCACCCATTAGAGCGCTGAAACGCTTAGTGCTTATCTTCGAATTACACTGGAGCGACTTCTGTCTTTTTCTTTTCTACATTCATCAACACTGCGCCAGAGTCTGAAATACCCATGCATAAAAAAACAATAGTGTGAGTATGGGTGAAGTGTGTGCACAATTAGTACGGTGTAAAGGTAGCAGATAGCAGGTCGGTGAGAATTAAATGACGGGAGACATATGATAGCTCTACAACATGCATGGCACACTAAATTACTACAAGATTCTATGAAAATAACAATCGACTGAAAACAAATAGGTCAGTCCATTTTTTCTACATCGTCCGATGTATAAAGAACGGGTAGATCGCCTTCATCTACCTCCAGCCAGTCAGTGTTGACGATCTTCCTGGAAACGCCAGCGACCACCAGCCCAGTATTCCTCCCCTGCCTGCGCCCTCCCCTCGACCTCACCGCACCGCCGTGCTTGGCACCGCCCCCCGGCCATCCATTCAAGCCCCGCCGACCTCCAGATTGGGCGCAAGCATCTCTTGCGCCCCACACCCCTATGATAGACACCGATGCGCCGCTTCCCCGGGGAACAGGCGGACTAGGTGCTCCGCGCACCTAAGAGGGTGCTGCTTCTTTTAATTGCAGTTCGACTGACCCTGAATTGAAATACAGGCGGGCTACAGACCTCTAGCAAAGGTGAAATAGTAAAGGGAGGAAACCTTGTGCATTTAGTATCACGAAGAAGATGCAGTAAGAAGCGCTCAACTAGTTTCTTTCGTGGGATGAATACGGTGTGAGCAAAGACGTAAGATTTGCACAAATAATGGAAGAGGAGTACCTCTTTCTGTTGGCAGTGTTGTGTCCTCCTTTTGTTTTTCCAACGATCTTCTTGTGGTTCGTTGGAAACGAGAAGTTGTGGAGGATGGTGGAGCCTTGGACGAACCCATGGCCAAGTTGTTAAGTGTGGTGCGGTGGCCGTCTATCGGCGGCGGGGAACCAGATCCGAGGCGGTGAATGACGGCATAGCGGGAACATCTCTGGTGTGGTGGACGGTTGCGACAGTGGAGCGGCAATAGTGAGGCGCAAGACAGCATGGTCGGAGTGGTTCTGGTATGGTGCACGTCGGTGTCGGCGTCGTGGAGGCAGCTCTGTCTCGGATTCAACTGCTAAGTCGTTGAGGGCATTGCAGTTGCGGTTGCGTTGGACGCCAACGTTGGGGTACTGGCTCCAGCGTGATGGAGGAGGGCGGCGGTGGATTGGCCGCTATGGGGTAGAGGACGGAGGAGGCTGGGGTTTTGCGGCTGGTGGAGAGGGCGTTTTGGCGCCCACAGAGTATGAATGGGGAAACGGAGGGAGGGAGGGAACTAAGGGGGAACAATGTTTCGGTTTGAGACGCGCTTGTTTGAAATTTGGGGAAAGTTACAAACTTTGCCCCCATCTAAAATTTCGGACATATTGCGGGTTGGGGGTAGGACAGTAATGCCAGGTGTCCCAAATGTGGGCGGGATAGATTTTGGCCGAGTGCATGGGTGTTTAGGCCCCCATGGCGTATGAATGCTTCTCGGAGGCAGTTGAGACTGGCGTCTTGGTGAAGTTACAAACCTACCCCGGTTTAGACCTTTGGACATCGGGCCGATAGGCTACACGGGCCAGAGTCAGGACAGTAATTTCCTACCAGCAAACATTAGTCTCACGCGATTTCGGGTGACCACAGGCCTATTTGGCGCTTCATTCAATATTTGGGAGCAGAAGCATTAACGTTTTCGGTTCTCTTGAATTGAACTTTCAGGATTTGTCAAACTTCACAAATCTTTACTCTTGAAAATCCTAAAGCTACGATTATCTTGGAATGGAGGGGGTACATTTTAATATACATTGTACACGAATATATATTAAAAAATATGCAACTTACCTCAGTTCAAGCATGGTTCCAGATATAATCTCCTTGGTTGCAAAAAAAGGTTAGATATACGTATGAATATATATAGCATGTTCAAACTCACAACAAAGGTTGATGCCCCCTTTTACATCTGATTTACAAATGCCATTATCTCGGGTTCAAATAGATGAATGCACTTCCTATGAATTCGAATCTTCAAAACCCCCTTTATGTTGAATTCGACATGTATTCTATTTCGTATCTAGCAATTTGGAATGTATCCATGCAAGTGACAAATGTATAAAGTGCTTCACACTAACAACATGGAGTGCACTAATTAATGTTTATATATGAATTGCAAAAGCATCCATTGCCTGTATTTCAAACCGCTCTCACTCTATGGATCGATAATATGAAATAAACACATGCACATGCTAGAATTCAATAGAGTATGGGTGTCTGATAGACCGATTTTTGTCCATACACAATTTGCAAAATTCATGACCTCATAAAAAATATTAATGCCATTTATATTTTAATTTAATGCGTAGAACCGCCTTTTACACGTAGATGCACTATGCCTCAGCCCGTTCTCACAAACGCGTTATATATCTCTCTATCTAACGCATAAGTGCACACACTTTATATGCATCGGCATTTCTCTTTCACACATGCTCACAATCTCTCTCAGGGTGTCGGGGTGTCTCACGCACATGCTCTCTCTGTTTCTCTCTCTCTCTCTCTCTCTCTCTCTTTCTCTCTCTCTTTCTGACTACTATGTACCACTCTTTTCACTAATCTCAGTTGGAAAACACTATTTCTCTCACATGCATATATACACACGCACGGTTTCTACTAGCCCTCTATATGCACATATATGTGCCTATGTGTCTCCCGCACGGACATTATCTTTAGGCCTCTCTCGCACACATTGCCCCCCCCCCCCGACACACCTCTCTCTTAGTAGTTGGCAGATATGATTTCATCATATCATTCGGTAGGATATCCCTGGCTGTTAGGCTGGATGGTAATACGAGGGAAAGTTTTACCCTAGTTCGGACCCTTGCAGTTGAAGAAAGAGCCTACTCCTGGTACTGTATATTAGTTATAGGGGTGTGTACAAAGTACACGTGAATACCAGGCATTGTGCGTGTGTGTATACTATTGATGAACTAGCCCCCAAGCTTCTATAACATACTGGGGGCCTAGGGTTACAAATCATATATAGTCGGCTTATCACTAGTGGGGATAGAGTCCTCCGCGACTCTGGTAGCTTCGTGTTGTACGCCGAGTCCTCCACATGGGTCTTCGTATAACGCGTCTCGGTCCAACCTATATGTGGCACAGGATGGAACCGACCCATGAGTCTTCATGTTGACCCACCATAACTAGAAATGATGTGCCCACCACACCACACATGCAATCAACCACTAAGAAAATAAGCATACACAATAGTACAATGGTATCTAGCTCACGATACGTCTCCATATTTTGTTGATGACACTAACGGACTTTGCATTTGATGCGTACTCCATATTTTGTTGACGACACTTACGGTCATTGTACTTGAAGCGAAAGCATGATATGGTCACTGGACTTCAGAATAAGCTCATCACGATCACCACATACATTTTGTCGTGCTAACCAACATGTGGTTGGATGGTTAGGAGGATAGTGGTTTCTCGAGCCCACCAAGGTTAAAGTCTCGGTGCTCACATTTATCTTATGTTAATTTCAGTATTTTCCGGCGATGTGCGTTCAGTGGGAGGAGACGTTCCACTCGACTACAAGGCACCTATGGTGACTTCCTAAAATCTCAAGATCATATATGCTAGCCCACTCTCTCGAAGGTGCTCATAGGGGTAGGTTTTGCGTGTGTGCGCTTATAGTGGTGAGTGCTTGCGCGTATATATGAGCCCTTGCATCTGTACCGTGTTAAACAAATACATGTCATGATTATATGGTCACTGGCTCACCCGTACAACTCCGTATTTTGTTGATGACACAATCAATTGACCAGTCAAACGTTCCACGTGGTGCAACTAGTGTTGCGCCATCGGGGCGCGTAACCATGGAGCCCACCTGTCAGCCCGTATATGAAAGAAAGAAATGGTAGTTTGAGTCATACTGTGTTAATAAAATAGGAGTACATTTTAGGGTGATCATACAGTCACTGGCTCACCATACAGCTCGGTAATTTGTTGATAACATGATCAGTTAGCCAGTCAAACGGTCCACATTCAGCAGCGCACATTACCATGGGCCCAACCGTCAGCGCGTATATGAAGGACAGAAATGGTAATAAATTAGTGGTCGATGGGTATTCGAAGTCGTGAGACCTCTGGTCGGCAGTCGCCGGTGGTTGGGGGCGTTGATTGGGCGGTGGGGTGGGGATCGCCGGAGAAAAAGCTCGGCGCGGGGGGGGGGGAGGGGGGGCTAGAGGGATGGCCGGTGCAGCGGCGGACTGGCGGCGGGGAGTGGTTTCGGGGAGGGCGGGGCAGCGGGGCGGGCCGGCCGCGGGCGGCGGGGGCTGGTGGTTCGGCCGGTGGTGGCTGGCGGCTCAGGGGGGTGGAGTTTGATGATAAACTGGAGGCCCTTGATTTTGTATCCAACGGCTAGAAAATCTAATGACCAGAGATGAAAAAGTCAGTCGACTGACGTGTCGCCTCACCCCGCACGTACACATGCACGCACGCAAGACACGCACGCATGCAGGCATGCAACACTGACACGTACACATAACGTACACATGCACATATGCTGGCGTGCAACACTGACATGTACACATGCACTCACGAACACACGCACGTACGCACCCATGCATGCAACACTGAAACGTACCCTTGCACGCATGCAACACTCACACGCCTGCATGCACACAGCACACGACACAAGACACACGCTCAACCTATACATGCATGCACCCTTTGTTAAGGACACGGATTGTTACGGGTATTAATCAATCTTATATGTGATAAACTGAACATTGATGTTTGCAGTGGTCTTTATGAATCACAACGTATCGAATGTGCGATCAACATAGTAGGCTTATCAACATGAAAAATATGATGTCACACTCAATGAACAATCATGGGTTTATGAAATGCCCGCTTCTGACCGTCCTGGCCCACCAAAGGTTCCTCTGCTATGCGCTGCCTGCGTTGGGTCACTGACATGCAGGCCATGTACCCAAAGAGCCCACACGTCAGTGGAAGAATGGCACGGTTTCCTAGGCCAGAGTCAAGGGCGCCACTCACTGCACGCCCGGCTGAACACGCCTCCTTGCCGCATTCAAACGCCTCCATGAAACCCGCCCATGTGGAAGCCGAGAAACCCACTCTGGACACACGTCCGTTCATGATGTCAGGACCCCGACTCAATGCCACATCGATCTAGCATGTAACACCTCATATCACTTTGCGGCCTCACGCACGGTATCCCCACGGGTGTCACCTTACCTTTTCCCGGGACCGTTTGCGCCTTTTGGCACACGTATATGATAGTGTCGCTAGCATCCATATGATAAGGAGCCAGGGCTGACATGGCTAGTCGTAAACCCAAAGTGGCACAAACTTACAAGGACAGGCATCCATGACCCAGCATCAAACGTGTCGGTCATCAGCGAGTGAATCCAGGCTGTAGCACTGGGCTAACAGGACTCCGGTGAACCGGACTGTAGCGGGCTAGCAGGACTCCGGTATTCATCGCGTGACATTTCCCCGAAGGGACAGACACAGGAATGAAGAAGGACACATGCCGGCCAGCCTAAGTGTTCCGGAGCAGTGGCAAGCTACCATGGCTCAGTGGAAGCACTAGGAGACATTTCCCAGTAAGGGAGGCTACTAAGGATAAACAACTAGATAGTCAGATCCCACACATACCAAGCATTTCAATAACATACACACAATATGCTCGATATGTGCAAATACAACATGGCATCACAATATGACTCTACAACTCAAGTATTTTATTCAATAGGCTCCGAGGAGCGAGATATTACAAACATGGGTCTCATGACCCAACATTCAGAGCATACAAGTCAAAGCACATGTGGAAACTTAACATGTCTGAGTACAGACAACTACAAATGAAAAAGGCTGAGAAGCCTGACTATCTACTAGATCCTGCCAAGGGCACAAGATCGTAGCTGAGGTAACAAGCTAAACGTCGAAGTCCACGTGGAACTACTAGCAAGACTGAAGTCTCTCTGCAAAAACATAAATTAAGCAACGTGAGTACAAATGTACCCAGCAAGATTTACATCAGATCTATCTACATGTGCATCAGTATCAACAAAGGGGATGGTGGGGTTTAACTGCAGCAAGCCAGCTTTGACTCGGTGGCTATCCTGAACTACGACTGCAAGTAACTCTTTGAGGTGGCGCACACGAGTCCACATATTCACCATATCAATACACCACTATGGATCCGCTCCTATCTCCCTACGAGAACGCCATCCATAGCACTCACGCTTATCTTGCGTATTTTAGAGTATCCAATTTCACTTGTCTATGAACTGTACAGGCAACCCAGAAGTCCTTTTCCGCGGACACGGCTATTCGAATAGATCATATTAACCCTGCAGGGGTGTACTTCTTCACACACGCTCTCACCACTTACCGCTGTTTACACGACATGTACTCGGCAACCTTCAAGCGGAAGCCCAGCGAGGGTGTCGGCCACGACCTGACTAACCACACAAGTCTCTCATCCAGGTTTATCGCCTATTCGGGTTCCATCCGCAAGGAGATCCGGCCGGGGTGTCGCTCACGGCCCCAAACGATGTGTGCAGGGTTCCCAAGCCCACCATCCGGGTGCCACTTGGTACATCGGGCCACTGTGCCTAGTCTGTCCCAAGCCCACCTGTACCGGGTGCCACTTGGTAGACTACTAGCACTACCTACAAACACCAGAAACTAGTTGCAACTCCTGGACGGAGATCATGTTGATTAATAAGTCGAGAGAGTCAATTAAGGATCCCAATGTGTGGTAGTAGCTGTTCATGGATCACAAACACAGAACTCAGTTCCTGAGGACGGCTGCAATGAGACAACCAACCATGTACTCCTACATGGCCTCTCATCGCTACCTTTACCAAATCGTGTTCACACACTTAGCTCACACACAGTAGGACATGTTCACACACCTCCAATTCATCCCCGATGAATCAGACCTGACTCAACTCTAAGCAATAGCAGGCATGACAAACAAGCATGAATGAGTAGGCACATCAGGGCTCAAACAACTCCTACTCATGCTAGTGGGTTTCATCTATTTATTGTGGCAATGACAGGTCATGTAGAGGAAAGGGGTTCAACTACCGCAACATGTAACAGTTGAGCGTTGTTGTCCTAATGCAGTAAAAGAGAGCAGGAGCGAGAGAGTGGGATTGTATCGGAATGAACAAGGGGGTTTTGCTTGCCTGGTACTTCTGAAGATAGCATTGAGTCTTCATCAGTGTCAACGATCACAACGTCGGTACAACGTCTACCGAGAGGGGACAAATACCGGCAACAGAGAAGGAAACACAATCAATGCAATGCACAATATGATGCATGCTTGTGACATGGCAATATGTTGGTGTTTTGAGCTAATGCAACTAGCAACAAAGTTAAATGAAGTTGGTTTGAACCCTAAGTTCAAATCCAAACTCCATATGTGAAATTCAAATGCCATTTATATGATTTGTCATAAACATTAGCTATAAGTTGTTCTAACATGCATGCAAATGGTACAGATGGATAGATTGGATTTTTTTGATCATTTTTCATATATAATTTGTTTCATTTGGAGTTACGGTTGATTTTATATGATTTTTAGAAGTTTTGGGCATTTTCTGGAATTTCCTGAATATTTAGAATTAAACTAATTACAGAAAATGCATTACTGCATCAGCACTACGTTAGCATGACGTAAGCGAGTCAACCTGTGCAGTCCAGGTCAAACTGACCAGTGGGACCCGTAGGTCAGTGACACAGCGCTGGCTAGAGTCACAGACAGGTGGGGTCGGGTCAACGGCCACATCAGCATAGTCAAAACTGACATGTGGGCCCAGTAGAATTAGATTAAACTTAATCTTATTTAGGTAGCGGTTAGTTAGGCGGTGGGGCCCGGCTGTCTGTTTCACTGGAGGTTAATTAGTGGCGTGATTAGCTGCTAACGACGGCCACGTCGGCAGTCGCGGGAGCCTTGCCGGCGGCGACCAAAATGACGGCGGCTCGGTTCGGATTTGAGCTACGGGTGGTGGTTTGGCGAGCTGAGGGCACCGAGGAGTAGCTCTTGCTCGTCCGCATCCAAAGGACCGGATGGGAAGCCGCAGGGTGGCCGGGAGCAGCGCCTACGGCGAGCAAGGCGGCGGCTGGAGCACGGTGGGTTGCGGGTTTGGGGTTGCGGTGCACGAGAGGGGGAGAGGTGGGCGGCTACGGTCTCGTGGGGGTGCGCTGAGCATGCTGATGAGCTCGGACGTGGGTGGCAGCAGCGGTGGCCGCGGCGGTGCCATGGACAGCTGCAACGAGCTCTCGGGCACGGCAGCGCTAGCGCTAGAGGGCGAGTTAGACTGCAGGGACAGAAGGGAAAGGCGCAGGTGCTCACGGCGGTTCTTCTGGTGCAGCTCGGTGGCTCGGGGAAGCGCCGGCGACGATGAACGGCAATGGCGATCTCGGCGACCCGAGGAGGAAGAAGACGGTGCTGACGGTGAGGCAGGGCGCCCGACAACGTGTAGTTGGATGGGGACGAAGAAGAGGTCGTGGCGGAGCTCTGGGGCACGTCCATGGGGCTAGGGCTGGCCGGTGGCCGTGGTGGCAGTGAACGGCGGCGACGGACTCTGCTCGGTGGGAGGGAGAGGGAGCCAGGGGAGGGGGAGAAGGCACGGGAGGGAGTGAGAGAGTGAGGGGAAAGTGAGAGGGGGGCCTCGGGCATCTCCAGACGCAGATTAGGACGAAGGAGCGGCCTCCAGCGCGAAGCAGGAGGTGGCCGGCGTCGACGCGCGTGCGTCCAGCACGCAGCTGCTTCGGGACATGGGGGAGGAAGACAACAGAGGAGGCTGGTGGTGGGCTGGGCCGCAGGTGGGCTAGCACAGGAGCTGGGCCAGTTAGTGGCGCCAGGTAAGTTCCTCTCTCTCTCTCTCTCTCTTCTTAATTGTTTTTGTTTTTCTATTATTCTGTAGTCTGTAGGGCTTTATTAAAAATACTTAGGCATTTTCAAAAATCACCAAACTGCACATGCCCATTGTTTAGAACATATCCAACATGGAACATTTCAGTTTGGGATTATTTGGATGTTTAAAATATTATATAGCATTTAAATTCCCAAATGCAAAGAGAGTATGATTTAGTTCAGTGACCCAATGTTGTCCTAGAAAAATGTGAACCAATTTTGCCAGAGGTTCTAACCCAGGACAAAAATGATGGACATTTTAGAAGGGCATTTCAGGTTCATTGAAAAAGATTTTAGTAAACCCTAGTTGTCTTCAGGGGGGTGCTGGGGGTTCTGTCATCCCCATTTCAACTTTCTGTGAAAAGTAAACATGATGCAACACCAGATGCTAGCACTAGGCATGGTCAGAACTAGGGATGTGACACATGACCGGGCCGGCATTAAACGCAACGCCGGCTGAGCTCCTCCCGTCCGCCGTTTATTTAATCTCCTATTTAAACAAGGCCAAACGCTAGCCAAGAATCGCACACCTCTGCCACTCCCCTATCTCCTCCTTCACCATTTTGTCCACTCTTATAATGGCTTACGAAGAGTAGTTATTCTGAATCCAAGCCGGCTGGGTAGCCCATCGGATACGAGCTATGTAGCTCACTGATCCACCTCCCTCCCCTCGCTCGACGGAGCAAGTTGCCGCCCCAAGCCAGTGCACGGTTCAGCAACTCGCCGCTCCAGGCTAGCTCGACAAGGAGCGGCGCATAGGCGTCGTTGCTGCCGTCCACGCCGCCGCCTCGTACTACGTCTCCTTTTTCTGTGGCCGAAACTCCCATGCCGGTGGTCGCACCATGCAAGCAGCGATAGAAGCCGGGTGCGCGGAGAGAGACGAGTCAGTGGCCAGTGCCTCCGCGTCCGCCGCCATCATCGAGGAGAACTAGAACACGGGAGGCCGCCGCCGCTTGGGTCCCATGAAGGCCACCGCGGAGGCGACGCCGGCATACACAACAGGTGTCTTGCTGGATCATTTTGTTGCGAGGACCTTCGTCGACCCCGCATGGGCTCCAAGAAAGAGGGAAATGTTAGGATGAACTCGAGCCGTTGCCGGCCATGGCGAAGTAGTGGCCGGTGATGAACTCGAACCGGTGCCGGCCACCATCATCTTCGGCATCAGCCAATGATATCAGTTGGACAGTGGGGAAGCGAGCCGTCCTTTGCGCTGAAGCATATACCTCCGGGGCTCTCGGCAGTCCGGTGATCATGCTGCCGGACATGAGGAACACAAATCGATCGGTGGGCAACCATTTAGGCCAGGTATTATATACCTGTGCTGTCCAGAACTAGCACCGCGTAGTTCATTTGAATGTAATGAAATCCATCATGTTTGTATGAAAATCCTGTATTTTATATGATTTCCGTCATTGTGTATACGAAATATCAGTTTGTCTACGTGTTTGAGTGAATTTCGTACGGTTGGTTGAGTTGCCGTCATAATGTGTGCGGCTATGGTTGGATGGCGTAATTTGCGGGTCGCTGGTCGGTCTGCGGGCGGCTCAGGCGGTATTTTGCAACAAAAAAACAAAGCTCGTGCGAGCTCGTCTCCAACGTGCACGCTGGAGGATGCATGACAACATGAGCACCCGAGCCATTCCTCGTTCATCGGTGGCAAAGGCACCGGTGGACAAAAGGGTCGCCAATATTTTGGCTACCCCGGGCAAGATCCAAACATCCCCTCCCAACAGATTCAAATCCCTTGTTCACCGTGGAATTTTGCCATGTGTTGTTTTCATGGACTACCAAGATGCCCGTGCATTGCACGGAACATCAAGATGCATTTTTTACAAACTCCCGCATGCATGCAAGGGATAATTAATGTCCTCCTTTGCTAGTACCACGAGGCAAACACCATTAATATTGCATCGATTAGTGTTAGTGGCCTTGTATATCTGCAAATTGTAATTTTGATAGTGGCCCCTTGTATATAAAAATGGAGGGAGAAAGATGAGAGATAAGGTGAGGAGGAGTGGGGCGTGGTGGTGACTGGTGGTCGGACTGGCGGGAGGCATGGGGATGGACGGCGCATTATGTCTAGGTTTGTATCTCTCTCATACACACCCACATAGGTGGGGGACGTGCATGTAGAGAAGAGGTGCACGCACGGCGTACGTACTCCCGTCTCTTTCCCAACCACACCCATGCGAGTACACGGTGGAGCTCATTTCTGTACGAAAAGGCAGCCCACGTGGTAATTTGACACGTGTACTGGTTGTCCACTTGGTGAGGGAGGATCGTATACCACGGGTGAACAAACAAATTGCGACTTGATGTGTTATGTTAAAAAAGAGGCAAACCATGTGGGGCCTACCTTAGAGGCAAGGCTCTATACACTGGAGTACTTTTGATGTGTCCTGTCAACTCGCAGAACGAGGAGAAGCTTGCTTAGCACGCCGTCTCCCCCGCCCATGGGCGCGGTGGCTCACAGGATGAGGTGAAGCTTGCTTACGAGTAGTAGTAGTACTGTATGCCTTACGCCCGCTCCCTCGCCCACGCGCGCGATGGCTCGCAACACGAGGAGAAAATTTTACTACTCCCTCCGTTTACTCCTCGTCCCTACTACGTACCTTGGTTAGAGATATTATCATATTGTTTGGAATATATATGTCCTTTAGTACACCCTCCATTTACTTATACAAGGCCACTATAAAAAAATACATTTTGAATCTATACAAGGCCACAAATAGTAATCGAGACAAAAGTTACTACTCCCTCCTTTCTAGTTTATGGCTCAATTTCAAAATATCTCCAACCAAGGTAGACGGTGAGTGGTCGAATTAATTTCGTAGTTTGCACAAGTAATTAGTACACTCGTTTTTCTCAAGAAGTTATGTTTACCGAGGCATTAATTAGAATGAATGCATGAATGACCACTAAATTTCCATGAACTTCTACATGCATTGGTGAGTTTCCTCTTGACATTGCTTGCATCGGGTGATCTAACGCACCTCGAAATCCAACATGTAGTGATACTACTACTAGTAGTAGAATTGAGACTTATCAAACGGAAAAACGAATGTTTTTTAGATGAGCCCTATAAACCCTAGTGGGTACATACTCCGTAAAAACAGATTTTTCCAAAACTAAGTCGCTCCCTTTCATGAATTCTGTAGTATACTCCTCCGTCGACGCTCCCTTTCATGAATTATGTACTTCCTATTGCCGACATGTGGGACATATAGCAACCGGGTTAACGTGTCAAGCACCAAATAACAGTGCAGAACAGCAGGGGGGACACACCCCACTCGTAACGGCCTAGTGGTAGTAATGAGCAATGAGACGTCAAATCACAATGCCGCACCTTCCTAGACGGACGAAGCAACCATTATTTCACACTTCGGTTCACCATCATCTCAAACCACGTAGTATTACTTCTGCCTCAAGAGGGATACACGCAATGTCTTGGTACATCATGACACGTGGGACCGCATGACAGGCCATGCTCCCCCGCCGATCGCTCGGTAAAATCACCTCATTTTTACTATACTTCCTCCGTATCGGTTTACTACATGGCATGCATGTCATTCTAGGTTGAGAATTTAACTGGCTATATATGTGATGAATAGTACTCTAGCCTTTTTTAAAAAGTATACTTTTGTACAGTAGTAGTATCGATGAATTGCGCCATGGAGCAAAAATTGAAATTAAAGAAAAAGATGGTACATATAGAGAGCGCTCGTCGCCAAATTATGCATATAGTACTATTAAAAATGCTAGTACGTGCTTAATTGGGGTGCTAAATTCTATTAAAGAAATACTAGTAGTATGTACATAGTGAAGAGTTAAAGTAACAAGAAGAAACATAACATAGTTCTGCTGGGGGCTCAGCAAAACACACCCCTCAAATTAAACTAAGCACACCTGAAATTAAACTATGCAACTAATCTAGTAGACACTGCATTAGAACCACCATGAGCAACGATACTGACACCTTACTCACTCAGAGTCCTCGTCCACGTCCTCGACTTCGTCCTTGTCCCTCTTCCTGTTGGCCGATACTTCTTTGCTTGAACCGCACACTTGGCTCTTGCTCTTAATCCAACCCTTGTAGATATTGAAACAAAGGTAGCCATCCATTGCAGCGTAGTGGATGTGGTCTATATCTAGTACATTCCGCTGCCATGCATGACGACGAAGCGTGTAATGAGGTTTCTCTAGTTTACAGTACGAAGGATGAACCATGGCTCCTGCCAGGGTCAGCATTGAAGGCTGGCCACCGGAGGGCAGCAGCCGATTCTTCTGGAGGTCAAAGGGTTGCCTACAACGAGGCCTATCCGACCCATTACTTCTTTGTCGTTCGTAAAGTCTACAGTAAAGAATTTGACTAGGTTGCTCTCGAGGAAGTTCTTAAAATCCAGGCATTCAACGTCGGCATGGCATATGTGGTAGACCAAGCATAAGTCATGCACGCAAACCTATATCACGGCAGGCTTCTTCCTCTCTTCCTCCTTTAGATCCTTCTCTCATCCCAGGACTATGGTGTACTCAACATCTAGCCCAGCGACCCACTCATCATCTGAGTTTTCGAACATGCGTCTGAAGGGAGAAAGGCATCCTTTCACCGTCATGGAAGAACGGGTGTAGATGATGTTGAACTCATCGCCGGTGATGGTTCTAACCTTGTACTCACCACCGATCATGGAGATTTGGGACGCCATGGATTTGGGAGGAGGGTTAGGATTAGTGGAACTGCCGTAATGTGAAAGGACGGGACGACTAGGAGCGAACTTCCGTAATTTTAAAGGACGTGCGGGGACAAGTAGGAGCGAACTGCCAGCGTGCGAATGGCAGGGTAGAGGCTTTCCATTCTCCCATGATACGGGCTTCCGAGAGCCCTTGGATCTGAGATCGAACGGTTGCACGGCGTGATTCTAGACCTATGGGTGAATATCCTATCCTGGAGGGTTATTCTGCAAATTTTTAGCAACTTAGCATGCGACAATTTGATCTCAGATCCAAGGGCCGCCAGCAGCCCGTATCATGGTCGCGCCTACCACGACCGTCGTGTCACTCGCGCGGTCGCGCCCTTGGAGATTTAACATGGTGCGTTAGGCTATCTGATGTTGGCATGTCATACATAGTCATCACTTAGTCACTCATACTACAACAAGGTTACCTATAAGGTTGGCTATAAGTGTATTTTTTACTTCTCTCTATCTCTTTCTTCGCACTCCCTCCGTCCCATAATATAAGAACGTTTTTGACACTAGTGTAGTGCCAAAAACGTTCTTATATTATGGGACACATGGAGTAGTATTTATTGCATTTGCCAAGGAGTGACCTCTTCCAATGAAATGGTGTGCTTAGGCTGGTTGTAATGGGGAGTATCATATACTAGTATCATGCATATGATACTAGTGTATGATACTACCCCCCTAATGCTTAGTATCATATATTAGTATCATGTAGTACTTTATTTATTGCCATGCATGACACATAGTAGCATAGCATTTATTATGATATGGTATCATGATATGATACTCAACTCTCTCTTTCTTCATTTAATTCTATGACACCTCATCAAAATTGCCTAGTTGGCATGCATGATACTAGCTATGATACTACCATTACAACCAGCCTTATTAGTTTTTTGTTGCTAAGTTTGCTTCATTTAATTAGCTATAGACTCAAAATTGTCTTTTCACCTAGGTACACGCGCT
The DNA here is from genome assembly GCF_018294505.1 of Triticum aestivum. Lineage (NCBI taxonomy): Eukaryota > Viridiplantae > Streptophyta > Magnoliopsida > Poales > Poaceae > Triticum > Triticum aestivum. Next base: position 141,012,948 of record NC_057798.1, on the reverse strand, counting down.
TAGCACCGTTTCTTCCTTGGGTCACCAAACTAGTCTCTCTCTTCTTGATTAACTTGCCACATCAGACTTTATGCCTATGTGGCAAGCTTAGCACCTGTAGGAGCAAGTACAATAGTGCGCTTTACATGGCATTTTTGCATATGTGGAGGAAAGAGAGGCAAGGAAAAAGTGGAGAAGTGGGCTCTCATGCAAGAGCCAGCCTCTACTGCATGGTGGAGCATTGGGAGAGGCACCTATATGGAGGTGGTCAGGAATCAGGAGACTCACGCCGGTCGTAGCGCCGCAGTTAAAATGATAATGGCAAGTGAAATCACGGGGCCCCACCTGTCCAGCAGTAACTCACTGTCAAATCACACAGCCCTACGTTTGCAGCAGCCTACTCCCTTGTCTTCTCGCGTCTCTATTGAACTGACTAGGTGGAACTGCCCCACCTACCACGTAGGAAAAGCCCCGCCCTCGACTTTTAAATACAACTACATCCGCTTAAGAATCCAATGATATACTTTTTGTGACATAGTAACTCATATTTAGTTAGTCAAATGGATGACCTAGAACTACGTGCACGCCCTATAAACCAAGACGCCTAAAAATAAAAAAACCGAGACGGAGAGGGTAGTTCAGCATGTATCTTTTTAGATCAATATAGTCGGGATTCACCAAGGAGCAAAACCAAGTGGTAGGTTGCTCCTGTCGTGTTGGCGTAGCAACTCAAGCAGGGTCAGTCCGCACACAAAATGGCGACACACTTAACAGGACCCCTTTGGCCGACATGTGGCTCATCCACCATCTTGTTCCATGTGCGATGCACCAAATTACAATTCGGAGCAGTGGTTGGAATTGGAGGCACCCCGGTCGTAGCGCCACAGTAGTAGAAAATGAGCTATAAGGGGTCAAATCACAAAGTCCCACCTTTCCCGCATTAAGTTGGACGGACGAAGCAACCATCATTTCACTCTAGGGAGCAAGAGCATAAAGAAAAGAGAAAACAATGAGGCGTGCGGCAGCTATATAGGGTAGGGGTCTCCACTACAGATCCTTTTTTTAAGTGCCTCCACTACAAATTGGCTTCTCCCTCGTCCTCTTGAAGAAAACTGATGATGAGTGCGGTGGTAGGGTTTGTAGGAGTACTACGGCATGCGGGGCCACATCGTAGTAAACGGGTTCGAGTCGACGCCTTAAATATGTGTGGGGCGCTTGGTTTTACGGGAACGAGGCAGCATTTTGGGTTCGGGGACCACTGGAGATATAGTACATACAAAAAATTGTGGACGTAGGTTCGACCGAAAGGCAATGATGCATGGGCCCTGCATTTTGATATACCCGGGGCCGCGTGAAATTTGCTACTCTACTCAAAACTAGTAAGGTACACATGCATTGAACGCATGAGATTTTGAAACCAAATTATGAATAAATACACACTATAGCATGTAAAGCTTTGAGTCATATATGCATGATGTAGATGTTCATTTAGTTCTTATAGTTCATCTCATTCAAAATCAATTAGTTTTATAAAATTGTTAAGATTCATGGGGTTGTGCATTGTAAAGCATAAAGTAAAAACAAATAATGGCAATTCATTTAGAAAAAAATCAATTATGATACAGAAGATTCTAGAACAAAGGAGAAGTGCTTGTGTTTTGAGATTTGTGCATTATGCTTAAGTTCAACCATGAAGTCTTCTAAATTGTACATGTGGCAGATCTGGTGGAATGTTGATGATATCCAACGGCCAGTAGTGCTCGGATTTGCCATCTCTGCACTGTTGGATTAGCTTCATCCAGCGACCATCTTTCAAAGTTATTGTCACACTATATAGTTCTTGTGCCATAGTTGCATGTTTTGGAAAAAAGCTACTAGTGGGCTGTACTATCTATTTAGGAATAGAAGATGTATACATGGAAGTTGTAGGGAAAGAGCTGACATGGAGCATCTCAATTCCTATGAGTAGAGATTGGAAAAGAGATGTCATTTGGTTCACATCATATGAACTTTTCTATTGAATCTAGAGATGACATGTATCTCAATTCCTATGAGGAGGGATTAGAAAAGAGAAGTAATATGGTTCATATCATAGGAACTTTTCTATTGAATATACGCTAATGTTTATTTTCCTTTGAAATTAAGGGAGTATAGGAATCCATTCATATGAACCAAGTGGCTCTAAAGCTATAGAAATGATACCATGTTTATTTCCTTTGAAATGTGGAGTATATGAATCTATTCCTATGAACCAATTGGCTCTAAAGGAAAAAAAATCCTATAAAAATCATATCATATAGAGTTCCTATGATATTCCTCGACACCAAAGGATGGTTGAAATTGCTGCGAGTGATACGATGGTCTTTCTTTGTAGACTCCTCCCCCATCTTTATAGTTACCTCTCGAAGATGAATGAAATGATATATACATGGTATTCTACATGTGCAATTTGGTACACGAAAACTCAGTAAAAGTTTGTGAGGTTCGAATTTTCAATAAAGCTATATGCACTGCATTTCGGAACGGAGGGAACATACGGCAGTTGCTAACACTCATGTGGAAGATTTGTGTGTAGGAGAAGTGGCTATTCTGTTAAATGACATGGCAAAACTGACACTGTCGGATGCCGATCTAACGATTCTTACGGTGTTCGTCAGGAAAAGGCTTGTGGCGAACGTTTGTTGGATAATGATTTACTGACACATGCATTGCATTGATACGTGCCTGATCTTTACTATGCAACCTTCTTCTTGTAGACGTTGTTGGGCCTCCAAGTGCAGAGGTTTGTAGGACAGTAGTAAATTTCCCTCAAGTGGATGATCTAAGGTTTATCAATCTGTGGGAGGCGTAGGATGAAGATGGTCTCTCTCAAGCAACCCTGCAACCAAATAACAAAGAGTCTCTTGTATCCCCAACACACCCAATACAATGGTAAATTGTATAGATGCACTAGTTCAGCGAAGAGATGGTGATACAATGTAGCGACCAAACCTCAAACAGTCTGATCTCTGTGCTCAGTGTCATCCCTGGATCAGTAATGCTGACACCACACAGTACTTGGAGGATTTATAATAGAGTAGCAATCACACACTTATTACATCGAATGTCTCAAAAGAGAACTTATTGAAATAAATATGGCTTAAGGCCATCTAAAACGATAACAGCGGAAGGCTTGGAAGATAAGCGAGTCCATCAACTCCAACGGCATCACTGAGTATAGAACCACGACCTAACAGCACCTTACTCGTCGTCTGAAAAGTCTGCAACATGAAACGTTATAGCCCGAAAACGGGTCAGCACATGGAATATGCTGGCAATGTAACACACAGAGAATAACAATGGAGATAGGCTATACTACATGCATATTTGGTTGGTGGTAAAGCTCTATCGTTACAGTTTTTGCATAAAGCCAATTTTTTCCTACTTCAAAGGAATAAATTCATTTAACTATCATGGTGGTTGTTAAACATTGAGAATGGTTGACAACATTCTCAATCCCAATTAAAAGTACTCATTAAAACCCAACAATATTAATTAAAGTAACATGATGAGATTCACATGATATCCAGGTACTAGATACTCAAGATGTCCATAACCGGGGACACGGCTAATCATGATTAGTTTATACACTCTGCAGAGGTTTGCGCACTTTTCCCCACATGACTCGATCGCCTCCGCTTGATTTCCCGCACTACATGGTGTTTGAGAAATGGATGACCGAGACATAGTCTTTCAGAAGCACTTGCACCTTACATAGGGGTAGACCGTACCAACCTACATCCCCTACATCTGCTAGTCCACCCCGTAAGAGTTCGCACAACTTAGTCAACTATGCTAGAGCCCATAATAGCATGTGGCTGCACACGAAAGTTTCTAGTTTGAATAATCTCATGATCCCTTTGAGCCTGGGTGGCGTTCCAAGAAATACAGGCAAGTCCTGCTAGAAAACAGGTGCCTCAATCCACCCAGATGTGTGTTTAAGTTGCCACCTTAAATAAACCATTAATTAACAATCTCACATCTATCATGGATATTCACTCACCCAATCCACGTCTACTAGCATAGCATGGCATAATAAGCAAACGTAGAAGTAACTCCCAAAGGTTTGAAAATAAAACAGGTAATAGGTACTACCTCATCTACTTCCCATCCCACAATTTAATTAGATCCTAGTCATGCAATGTTTGAGGATAGATCTAATACATAAAACTGGGTAGTAGAAAGGTATGATCAAGTGTTACTTGCCTTGCTGATGATCCGCGAGACCTAGAGACTCGAAGTAACAGGCGGCGCACTCCGGGTATTCTATCGCAGACAAACAAACAAGCATACAATAAGTACTCATCTAATGCATAGGTAAAACTCGAATAAAAGATCTAACCAGAATGTTCAACTTAAGAACTCTGGTTTGCAAAAAGAATCAAATCAAATAAAACAACGAAAGTCAAACGGCGAAAGAAAACAAGTTCATTTTACTAATCTGGATCTAAGTCAAATTTTACAGAAGCAAAAACTTGTTTGAGTAGATTATTCCGAAAGAGGGTTTCGAGACGAAACTCCAGGCACTTGAATCGCCTGATTCCGATAAACGAGCGAAAAGTTAAACTAAAACAAAAATCGGATCAGGAATCGCAATCAGAAAAATCGCGGATTAAATCGGAGAAAAAGAAAAACGACGAATGGGTTAACGAACGAACGTTCGTTAACTAAACGAATCTGACGAAAGCGTTTGTTAAAACGAACTGACGGACGAACATCGCTAATTAACCTAAACCGGAAGAAAAAAAAACCGAAAACTAAATAAAAAACGAATATAAAAAAAACCGAAACAAACCGAAATAAAACCACCCAGTTTTTAAGAAAACTGGCGGCACGCGGTTCGAGGCGGTGGCGAACCTCGGCGGCGGCGGCGGCGAAGTCCGGCGACGGCTGGTAGCGGCGGCGTTAGGGTTAGGGTTTGGGCGCGGGTGGGCCGGAGGCGACGAATCGGGCTGGCGGGGTCGGGCGGCTGGGCCGGGGCGCCGGGGCGGTGCTATTTATAGTGCCCCCCCCCCCCGAGCGGAGTCCCGCTCGGGCACGGCCCGTAGGTCGGTGCGCGTTTTTTTAATAATTCCGCGCAAAAGAAAAATAAAAAGACATACTAAACGGACTCCAAAAAGCCCGAAATAAATTTTCCTCGGCTTCTGAAATCAAGACGGACTAGATGAACATTTATTTGGGGCCTAAATGCAATTTTGGAAAACGCGCATTTTTCCTAAATTCAAATAAAAGCGAAAAACTCCAAAATAAAATCTTATTTGATTTTTTTATTAAATCTTCATTATTTCTTTATTTTGGGAAAGTCATTTTATTCCCTCTCTGAATTTTTGGTAGTAGAAATAATTGAGGATAAAATAAATAAAATCAATGATCCTATTTTCAAAATTGAGAAATACTCAAATAAGAAAATGACGAAATCCCCAACTCTCTCCGTGGGTCCTTGAGTTGCATAGAATTTCTACGATCGAGCCAATAATGCAACAAAATATGATATGCAATGATGATCTATGTATAACATTCCAAATTGAAAATTTGGGATGTTACAAACCTACCCCCCTTAAGATGAATCTCGCCCTCGAGATTCGGGTTGGCTAGCAAATAGGTGAGGGTGGTCCTTGAGCAGATCTTCCTCTCGCTCCCAGGTGGCTTCCTCCTCAGTGTGGTGGCTCCACTGAACTTTGCAAAACCTGATAACCTTGCTGCGGGTAACTCTGCTAGCATAATCCAAAATCTTAACAGGTTTCTCTTCATAGGACAAATCTTCTTTCAACTGAATCGTTTCCAATGGCACTGTATCTCTCAGTGGTATATCAGCCATCTCCGCGTGACACTTCTTCAACTGTGAAACATGGAACACATCGTGAACTCCTGACAATCCCTCAGGTAATTCCAACTTGTATGCTACTTCTTCCATGCGTTCCAAAACCTTGTATGGCCCCACAAAACGTGGCGCTAACTTTCCTTTAACTCCAAAACGTTTAACTCCTCGAAGTGGAGATACTCGAAGATAAACTCTGTCTCCGACTTCATATTCTGTCTCTTTGCGTTTCAAATCTGCATAGCTCTTCTGCCTTGACTGAGCTACCTTGAGCCTGTCGCGAATCAACTTTACTTTCTGTTCAGACTCCTTAATCAAATCTGGTCCAAACAACTGGCGGTCTCCAACCTCATCCCACAACAACGGGGTTCTGCACCTCCTTCCGTACAAGGCTTCGAAAGGGGCCATCCTCAAACTGGATTGGTAACTATTGTTGTAAGAAAACTCCGAGTATGGCAAGTTGTCATCCCAACTTGATCCATAATCCAAAACACAAGCTCTAAGCATATCTTCCAAAATCTGATTGACTCTCTCGGTCTGTCCATATGTCTGTGGGTGGAAAGCTGTGCTAAACTCCAGTCTGGTTCCCAATGTTTCGTGCAACTGCTTCTAGAACTTCAAGGTGAATTGGGTTCCTCTATCTGATACGATACTCCTCGGAACTCCATGCAAACATACAATCCTTGTCATGTATATCTTAGCCAATTTGGCACTGCTGTAGGTAGTCTTTATTGGGATGAAATGAGCTACCTTCGTCAAACGATCAACTACAACCCAAATCGAGTCATAGCCGGAACGAGTCCTGGGCAATCCCATGATGAAATCCATGCCTAGTTTATCCCACTTCCATTCGGGTATAGGCAATGGCTGCAACAATCCAGCTGGCTTCTAATGTTCTGCCTTCACCCTCTGACATACATCACAAACTGCTACATACTCTGCGATATCCTTCTTCATTCCGGTCCACCAGAATGTTTCCTTCAAATCCAAATACATCTTTGTATTTCCTGGGTGAATCGAGTATGGTGAATCGTGTGCCTCTTGCAGAATCAACTTCCTGATCTCCGGGTCATTGGGCACATAAACACGGTCCTCAAATCGTAGGGTATCGTACTCATCCTCACGAAATCCCTTAGCCTTCCCCTTGCTCATCTGTTCCTTAATAGTGGCAACTTCCGTATCTGCCTTTTGAGCTTCTCTGATCTTATCCATCAACGTAGACTGAATCTCCAATGCTGCTACATAGCCTCTCGGAACTATTTCCAAACATAGCTCTCGAAGGTCCTCGGCTAACTCCTTGGGTATTTCTCCCGTCATTAGAGTATTGACATGGCTCTTGCGGCTCAACGCGTCTGCTACAACGTTAGCCTTCCCGGGGTGGTAATGCAATCTCATATCATAATCCTTAATAAGCTCCAACCATCTCCTCTGCCTGAGATTTAACTCCTTCTACGTGAAGATGTATTTCAAACTCTTGTGATCCGTGTACACCTCACAATGATTTCCAATGAGAAAATGTCTCCACGTTTTCAGTGCATGCACTACGGCTGCTAACTCCAAATCTTGAGTAGCATAATTCAACTCATGAGGCTTAAGCTGTCGTGAAGCATACGAAACAACTCTTCCTTCCTGCATAAGCACTGCTCCAAGTCCTCGACGTGAAGCGTCGCAATATACTTCATAATCCTTAGTCTGATCTGGCAGAATCAACACTGGTGAGGTAACCAAACGTTTCTTCAATTCTTGGAAACTAGCCTCACACTCCTCAGTCCAAATGAACTTAGTATCCTTCTTCAACAACTCTGTCATAGGCTTGGCAATCTTCGAGAAACTTTCAATGAATCTTCGGTAGTATCCTGCGAGTCCAAGGAAACTCCTGATCTCTCCAACTATGGTTGGTGCTTCCCAGTTTGTCACAGTGACTACTTTAGTGGGGTCTACTGCGATACCTTCTCCGGATATAACATGTCCGAGAAATCCAACTTCCTTCAACCAAAACTCACACTTGCTGAGCTTGGCATATAGCTGATGTCCTCTGAGCTTCTCGAGTACCAAACGCAAGTGTTCCTTGTGTTCCTCTTCATTCTTCGAGTAAACCAAAATATCATCAATGAACACCACGATGAACTTATCCAAAAACTCCATAAACACCTTGTTCATCATGTTCATAAAATAGGCTGGGGCGTTAGTCAGACCAAATGACATAACGGTATACTCATACAGCCTGTATCTGGTGGTAAAAGACGTCTTCGGTATATCTTGCTCCCGAATCTTTAACGGATGGTACCCTGATCGCAAATCGATCTTGGACAACACCTCAGCTCCTTGCAACCGATCAAACAGATCATTGATCATTGGCAGTGGGTACTTGTTCTTGATTGTTACTTCATTCAATCCGCGATAATCAACAACCATTCTTAAGGATCCATCCTTCTTCTCCACTAGAAGTACTGGCGATCCCCAAGGCGAAGAACTTGGGCGAATAAAACCTTTGTCCAACAACTGCTTAATCTGCTTCTTGATTTCCTCCAAATCTTGGGCTGGCATCCTGTATGGTCTCTTGGATATCGGCCCGGTGCCTGGCAGTAGCTCAATTAAGAACTCAATGTCTCTATCCGGTGGCATGCCTGGCAACTCTTCTGGAAATACATCGGAAAAATCTTTTACCACTGGTACTTCCTCCTGCACAACTCCTGATAAGGAATTTACATGTGCTCTCCTCGGCTCATGCCATGATACATACTTGATCCTTATCCCTTCTGGTGTCGTAAGCAAAATTGTCTTACTGGCACAATCAATATTCCCTCCATACTTTGATAACCAATCCATGCCTAATATCACATCCAAACCTTGCGATTCCAAAACTATTAGGTCCGAGGGAAATACATGGTGTCCAATCCTTAATGGCAGTCGATCACACCATTTACTAGCCGTATACTCTGCTCCAGATGAGGTTACTAGCATGGGTGACCTAAGTGCTTGGGTTGGCAATTTATATTTATCCACAAATCCCCGTGATATGTATGAATGCGATGCACCGGTATCAAAAAGAACAACTGTAGTAAATGTCTTAACCAAAAACTTACCTATTACTGCATCTGGCTGAGCTTCAACCTCCTCCACGGTAACGTGGTTTACTTGCCCCCTGTTGAAAGGGTTCGGCTTCTTTCCTGAGCTTCCATTGCCATTTCCATTTTGGGCTTCAGGACAATCATTTGCATAATGCCCCGTCTTGCGGCACTTATAACAAGTGATATGGCTCAGGTCTACATTGGATGGTGTTGACGGGTTGGTGCGGCTTTGTCCATTGCTTCCTCCATTCCCGTTCCCATTCTTTGTGCCATTGTGATTGTGCGAGCTGCCTCCTCCATGAGTATGCTGAAAATGTCCTCCTGACTTTGGGGTAAAGCGTGGCTTCTGCTGAGCTCCAGAATTGTACTTCCCCTGTCCATACTTCCTCTTACGATTGTCAATCTGCTGCTGCTTCCCTTCAATCATAAGAGCACGATCTACTAACTCCTGGTAGTTATTGAAAGTGGCTACCATCAACTGCATGCTCAGCTCATCATTCAGGCCTTCTAGAAACTTCTCCTGCTTATCTGCATCCGTAGCAACGTCATCTGGGGCATAACATGCTAGCTTACTAAAATCATCCACATACTGGCCAACTGTCCGTCCTCCTTGGCGTAAGTTGCGAAACTCACGCTTCTTCATGGCCATAGCTCCTGCTGAAACATGGGGAAGTACGAAAAGCTTGCTGAAATTGATTCCATGTGACAGTGTCTACAGGGTAAGTGGCTGTAAAATTCTCCCACCATGCTGCTGCGGGTCCGTCAAGCTGATGTGCGGCAAACTTCACCTTTTCTCCATCTGTGCATCCTGCTGTGGTCAACTCCCTTCCTATCTTACGGAGCCAATCATCTGCTACTATTGGCTCGGTGCTACTGGAAAACACCGGCGGATTCATCCTTAAGAAACGTGCCAGATGGTCAACAGGTGGTGGTGGTGGTGGGTTGTTGTTGTTGCCTTGGTTCTGTACCAATGTTTGAATCAAGGTATTCTGCTGCTGAATCAACTGAGTGATCTCTGGCGGAAAAACAAACTCGGGGTCGCGTCTCGGAGGCATCTGAGGGTTTAAAGGGAAGAGTTAAGAATAGAATGAGGTCTAGTGAGAATACACTACCCATATGCACATGAGTCAAAAACACACAATATCGTTCCAATCAATTCAAACAAGGGCATACAACGGTCTAACTATCGTTACAAAAGTGCTTGGACTAAAACTAGTTAAATGGTGGAAAATTCTACTACTGTTATGGTGGTCAACTAGAAAAACTGCTCCGATGCAGATTCCATGATATCTGCTCCAGCTTCATCAACATAGTCATCATCGCTGTCGTCGGGATCCGAGTCGGTGTCGTCGATGATGATATAATTATCTGGACATGTAGGTTCATCCTCTTCTCCTCGGACGTGAAGGGAGTTGGTGGATGTTTCTCTATGGATGATCGTGGTGTTGTTTTCTTTGAGAATCGCTTGGTGGTCCCCAAGAATCAACATCTGCGACAATTGATTCTTAAGGAGGCGCATGAATCTCCTCTCACGATTCATCCCGGTAGTACTAAGATGTATCAGGACCTACGCCAGAGGTTCTGGTGGACTAGGATGAAGAGAGAAATCGCTCAGTTTATTGCTAACTGTGACGTTTGCCGTCGCGTTAAGGCAGAGCATCAAAGACCTGCTGGCACCCTTCAGCCTTTAGCTATTCCTGAATGGAAATGGGATAAAGTTGGTATGGACTTCATCACCGGCTTTCCCAGGACCAAGAGAGGGAATAATGCTATCTTCGTAGTCATTGATCGCCTCTCCAAAGTGGCGCACTTCCTACCTGTTCGAGAGAGTATCACTGCTAGTCAGCTAGCTGACTTATATATTTCTCGAATAGTATCACTTCATGGTGTTCCACTAGAGATCAATTCAGACCGTGGTAGTATTTTCACTTCTCATTTCTGGGAGAGTTTTCAAACTGCCATGGGAACCCATCTTTCCTTCAGTACCGCTTTCCACCCTCAGTCGAGTGGTCAGGTGGAACGGGTCAATCAAATTCTCGAAGACATGCTCAGAGCTTGCGTTATCTCATTCGGTATGGATTAGGAGAAATGTCTTCCTTTCGCCGAGTTTGCTTATAACAATAGCTATCAATCCAGTCTCAAGAAAGCTCCTTTTGAGGTTCTCTATGGACGAAGATGTCGAACACCTTTGAACTGGTCAGAAACCGGTGAAAGACAATTCTTTGGACCGGACATGATCCAGGAGGCAGAAGAGCAAGTTCGCATCATTCATGAAAATTTGAAAATAGCCCAGTCTCGTCAGAAGAGTCAGTATGATCGTCATCATAAGAATATGACTTATGAAGTTGGCGACAAAGCTTACCTTCGGGTTACTCCTTTGAAGGGTACCCATCGTTTCGGTATGAAGGGCAAGTTGGCTCCTCGTTACATTGGTCCCTTTCGCATTCTCGCTAAACGAGGAGAGGTTGCCTACCAGTTGGAACTACCCCCACATCTTTCTCGAGTTCATGATGTCTTCCACGTCTCTCAACTCAGGCGTTGCTTCTCGGATCCTATCCGCGGAGTGGACCACGAAACGCTTGATCTCCAAGATAACCTCACATACCGAGAGTACCCGGTTCGTATTCTTGATCAAGCAGAGCGTGTTACCCGACGTCAGAACATCAAGTTTCTCAAAGTTCAGTGGTCTCATCATTCCGAGAGAGAAGCTACTTGGGAGCGAGAAGATCGTCTTCGACTGGAGTACCCCGCTTTCTTTCCGTCGACCCCTGAATCTCGGGACGAGATTCTTTCAAGTGGGGGCGAGTTGTCACATCCCTAGTTCTGGTATGACCTAGACTAGCTAGTCCTTCGTGCATCATGTTTAAATTCCATTTAAATTTGAAATGAGGATTCGTGAAACCCTCAGAATCATTTTTGAAATGACCCAAATAAAATTTACTCCAAAAAGGTCCAAGAAAATGCTCATGCTGCTCTCTGAAAATATTGGGCAGAGATAAAAATCAAACCAATATTTTTAGGAGCTCATGGATATTTATTTTTGGCCATTTGGAATTAATACAGTAATTATTTTCTTTGGATATATATTGTTATATATATATAATATTGTCCAAAAACTATGCCATTTATTAAGGAGCTCTGGAATAATATAACTAGCTTCTATAAAAATTGGCATAAGAAAATAAAATGGTTTAGTATTTTTATTAAACCAAACAAATGTCAGAAAAATAGAAAAAGGAAACAAAATAGGAAATAAGGGAAAACCCTTACCTGGACCTTACCTGAGGCCTGACACTGTGCGGCCCAACGGGCCGGCCCAGCTGACTGGCGCTGCCAGTCATCCCCTTCCTCGCGCCAGGAGGACAGGGGCATGCGCTCGCCGCCGCGCGCATGGGCGCCACGCCACCAGCCAGCCTGCCTGTGTGGCGTCCCCCTCGACGCTCTGGCCTCCGAACGACGCCACGCGCCGCCCTAGGCCTCTCTCACTCTCTCTTGTTCCTCCCCCTCCCCTGGATCTCTCTCTCCCACCGTGCCCGAACGCTGCCAACGCCGCCACACGCCGTAGCCCTTCTCCCCACCATGCCCGTAGCTCCTCGCCGCCGTCCATGTCGCCGCCGTCGCCCTGGCCACCGCAGCCCGCGCTTGCACCTACCACCGCGCTCAGCAGCCTCCCAGAAGGCCACCGCCACCGCCCGCAGCTCCTGCCGTGCCCTGCAGCACCCGCGCGCACCCGGCCGAACTCTGGCCGCCGCCTCGAGCTTCGCTCCGGCGAGCTCCGCCGCCCCCGTGACCTCCCACCTGCTCCCCTAGATGCGTGAGAGCGTGAGCTCTCCACTGGTGCCCTCAGCGCGTCGAACCGCTACCGGAACAGCGTCTCCGGCGAACATCCGCCGCGGTTTGAGGTCGCTGCCGGCCGTGCTCCGGCGGGTGTTGACGTGGCGCGTCATTAGGACTAACCCCACTTAATTAGCCACCTCACTGCCACTGACAGCGGGGCCCAGTATCGGTCAAACCCAGTCAGCGCGGGTTTTGACCGGGTTTGCCTAGTGAGTCACTGACTAGTGGGCCCCACTGGTCAGGTTTGACTTGGACCGGGTCCGTTGACCTGCTGAGGTCAGCATGACGCTAGGATGACGCAGTTAATTATTTTCTGGATTTAAAATAAATCAGGAAATTCCAGAAAATGCTTTAAACTTCAAAAAATCATAGAAATTCAACCGTAGCTCAGATTGAAATAATTTATATATGAAAAATTATCAGAAAAATGCCTTTCCATCCGTACTAGTTTCATGCATGAAAAAACAACTTATACATGCTGTATATGAGAAAAGACATTATGGCATTTTAAGAGACTTAATTTAGAGTTGTATTTGAGCTTTGGTTCAAATGGACTTCAAACCAAATGAATACTAGTTGCATTAGCTCAAACAGCATCACATCTTTAGGCCATGTTCATGCATCATATTGTTGCATATGCTTGTGTATTGATTGTTGGCACCGTTCCTTCTCGATAGGTCTTGCTCCGGAGACCGTTCCAGAGTACCTATCTATGAAGCAGTGCCCCCTCTGTTGATCTACCAGGCGAACAAACCCCCTTGTTCATTCCGATACAATCCTACTCTCTCGCTCCTGCTCTCAGTTATTGCATTAGGACAACAACGATTCATCTGCTACTTTGTGCTGCGGTAGTTGAACCCATTCCTCTGCATGACCTGTCATTGCCACAGTAAATAGTTGAAACCCACTAGCATGTGTAGGAGTTGATTGAGCCATGTTGTGTTCCTACCATGCTATGCCTGCTATTGCTTAGAGTTGTGTCAGGTCTGATTCATTGGGAATGAATTGGAGTGTTATGATATGTTCTGATGCTGAGAGTGAAGTGTGTGAACACGATTTGGTAAAGGTAGCGGTGAGAGGCCATGTAGGAGTACATGGTGGGTTGTCTCACTGGAACCGTCCTTAAGCACTGAGTTCTATGTATGTAGTCCAATGACTCGATACTACCACACATTGGGCTCCGGGCGCTCCAAGCCCTCTCGACTTATTAACCAACTTGATCTCTGTCCAGGAGTCGCAACTAGTTTCTGGTGTTTGTAGGTAGTGCTATTTTTCTACCAAGTGGCACCCGGCAGGGTGAGCTTGGGACAGACTAGGCACACGTGGCCTGGTGTACCGAGTGGCACCCGGATGGTGGGCTGGGAACCCTGCACACATCGTTTGGGGCTGTGAGCGACACCCCGGCCGGATCTCCTTGCGGATGGAACCCGAATAGGCGATAAACCTGGGCTAGAGTCTTGTGTGGTTAGTCAGGTCGTGGCCGACACCCTCGCCAGGCTTCCGCTTGAAGGTTGCCGAGATACATGGCGGTAAGTGGCGAGAGCGTGTGTGAAGAAGTACACCCCTGCAGGGTTAACATGATCTATTCGAATAGCCGGGTCCGCGGTTATGGACTTCTTGGATGCTTACATGGTACATAGACAACTTGAAGTGGATACTCTAAAACGCTCAAGACAAGTGTGAGTGCTATGGATGGCCTTCTCGTAGGGAGACGGGGATGAATCCATAGTAGTGTATTGTGTGGTGATTATGTTGGAAATATGCCCTAGAGGCAATAATAAAAGTGTTATTATTATATTTCTTTGTTCATGATAATAGTCTTTTATTCATGCTATAACTGTATTATCCGGAAATCGTAATACACGTGTGAATACATAGACCACAATATGTCCCTAGTGAGCCTCTAGTTGACTAGCTTGTTGTGATCAACAGATAGTCATGGTTTCCTGGCTATGGACATTGGATGTCGTTGATAACGGGATCACATCATTTGGAGAATGATGTGATGGACAAGACCCAATCCTAAGCCTAGCACAAAGATCGTGTAGTTCGTATGCTAAAGCTTTTCTAATGTCAAGTATCTTTTCCTTAGACCATGAGATTGTGCAACTCCCGGATACCGTAGGAATTCTTTGGGTGTACCAAACGTCACAACGTAACTGGGTGGCTATAAAGGTGCACTACAGGTATCTCCGAAAGTGTCTGTTGGGTTGGCACGAATCGAGACAGGGCTTTGTCACTCCGTGTAAGCGGAGAGGTATCTCTGGGCCCACTCGGTAGGACATCATCATAATGTGCACAATGTGATCAAGGGGTTGATCATGGGATGATGTGTTACGGAACGAGTAAAGAGACTTGCCGGTAACGAGATTGAACAAGGTATCGGTATACCGACGATCGAATCTCGGGCAAGTAAAATACCGCTAGACAAAGGGAATTGTATACGGGATCAATTGAGTCCTTGACATCGTGGTTCATCCGATGAGATCATCGTGGAACATGTGGGAGCCAACATGGGTATCCAGATCCCGCTGTTGGTTATTGACCGGAGAACGTCTCGGTCATGTCTACATGTCTCCCGAACCCGTAGGGTCTACACACTTAAGGTTCAATGACGCTAGGGTTATAAAGGAAGTTTGTATGTGGTTACCGAATGTTGTTCGGAGTCCCGGATGAGATCCCGGACGTCACAAGGAGTTCCGGAATGGTCCGGAGGTAAAGATTTATATATGGGAAGTCATGTTTTGGTCACCGGAAAAGTTTCGGGTTTTATCGGTAACGTACCGGGACCACCGGGAGGGTCCCGGGGGTCCACCAAGTGGGGCCACCGGCCCCGGAGGCTTGCATGGGCCTAGAGTGGAAAGGGACCAGCCCCAGAGTAGGCTGGTGCGCCTCCCACCCTTGCCCAAGGCGCAGCTAGGAGGGGAGAGGGGAAACCCTAGGCGCAGATGGGCCTATAGGCCCACCCTAGGGCGCGCCCCCTCTCTCCCCCTCTTGGCCGCCCCCTCCAAGTCCCATCTAGGGCTGGCCGCACCCCTTGGGGTGGGAAACCCTAAAGGGGGCGCAGCCCCCCTTCCCCCTATATATACTTGAGGTTTTGGGGCTGCCAACACATGAGAACTTCTCCTCTTGGTGCAGCCCTACCTCTCTCCCTTCTCCTCATATCTCGCGGTGCTTGGCGAAGCCCTGCAGGGCTACCATGCTCCTCCATCACCACCACGCCGTTGTGCTGCTGTTGGATGGAGTCTTCCTCAACCTCTCCCTCTCTCCTTGCTGGATCAAGGCGTGGGAGACGTCACCGGGCTGTACGTGTGTTGAACGCGGAGGTGCCATCCGTTCGGCACTAGGATCTCCGGTGATTTGAATCATGACGAGTACGACTCCTTCAACCCCGTTCTCTTGAACGCTTCCGCTTAGCGATCTACAAGGGTATGTAGATGCACTCTCCTTCCCCTCGTTGCTGGTTTCTCCATAGATAGATCTTGGTGACTCGTAGGAAATTTTTGAATTTCTGCTATGTTCCCCAACAGTGGCATCATGAGCTAGGTCTATTGCATAGATTCTTTGCACGAGTAGAACACAAAGTAGTTGTGGGCGTTGATTTTGTTCAATATACTGTTACTAGTCCAATCTTGTTTCGACGGTATTGTGGGATGAAGCGGCCCGGACCGACCTTACACGTACTCTTACGTGAGACAGGTTCCACCGACTGACATGCACTTGGTGCATAAAGTGGCTAGCGGGTGCCAGTCTCTCCCACTTTAGTCGGAACGGATTCGATGAAAAGGGTCCTTATGAAGGGTAAATAGCAATTGACATATCACGTTGTGGTTTTTGCGTAGGTAAGAAACGTTCTTGCTAGAAACCCATAGCAGCCACGTAAAACATGCAAACAACAATTAGAGGACGTCTAACTTGTTTTTGCAGGGTATGCTTTGTGATGTGATATGGCCAAGAAGAATGTGATGAATGATATGTGATGTATGAGATTGATCATGTTCTTGTAATAGGAATCACGACTTGCAGGGTATGCAGGAGCCATAGGAGTTGTCTTTATTTTTTGTATGACCTGCGTGTCATTGAAGAACGCCATGTAAATTACTTTACTTTATTGCTAAACGCGTTAGCCATAGAAGTAGAAGTAGTCGTTGGCGTGACAACTTCATGAAGACACGATGATGGAGATCATGGTGTCATGCCGGTGACGATGATGATCATGGAGCCCCGAAGATGGAGATCAATGGAGCTATATGATATTGGCCATATCATGTCACTACTATATAATTGCATGTGATGTTTATTATGTTTATGCATCTTGTTTACTTAGAACGACGGTAGTAAATAAGATGATCCCTTACAAAATTTCAAGAAGTATTCTCCCCTAACTGTGCACCGTTGCTACAGTTCGTCGCTTCTAAGCACCACGTGATGATCGGGTGTGATGGATTCTTACGTTCACATACAACGGGTGTAAGACAGTTTTACACAGCGAAAACACTTAGGGTTAACTTGACGAGCCTAGCATGTACAGACATGGCCTCGGAACACGGAGACCGAAAGGTCGAGCATGAGTCGTAAGGTAGATACGATCAACATGAAGATGTTCATCGATGATGACTAGTCTGTCTCACGTGATGATCGGACACGGCCTAGTTGACTCGGATCATGTGATCACATAGATGACCAGAGGGATGTCTATCTAAGTGGGAGTTCATAAGATGAACTTAATTATCCTGAACATAGTCAAAAGACCTTTGCAAATTATGTCGTAAGCTCGCGCTTTAGTTCCACTGTTTAGATATGTTCCTAGAGAAAATATAGTTGAAAGTTGACAGTAGCGATTATGCGGACAGTAGAAAGCTTATGTCCTTAATGCACCGCTCAGTGTACTGAACCCCAAACGTCGTCTGTGGATGTTGCAAACATCAGACATACATGTTTTGATAACTACGTGATAGTTCAGTTAAACGGTTTAGAGTTGAGGCACCAAAGACGTTTTGAAACGTCGCGGAACATATGAGATGTTTCGAGGGCTGAAATTATGATTTCAGGCTCGTGCCCACGTCAAGAGGTATGAGACCTCCGACGATTTTCTTAGCCTGCAAACTAAAGGAGAAAACCTCAATCGTTGAGCTTGTGCTCAGATGCTCTGAGTACAACAATCACTTTAATCGAATGGGAGTTGATCTTCCAGATGAGATAGTGATGTTTCTACAAAGTCATTACCACCAAGCTGCTAGAGCTTTGTGATGAACTATAACAAATCAGGGATAGATATGATGATCCTTGAGATATTCGTGATGTTTGACACCGCGAAAGTAGAAATCAAGAAGGAGCATCAATTGTTGATGGTTGGTGAAACCACTAGTTTCAAGAAGGGCAAGGGCAAGAAGGGATACTTCATGAAACGGCAAATCAGCTGCTGCACCAGTGAAGAAACCCGAGGTTGAACCCAAACCCGAGACTAAGTAATAAGGGAAACAACCACTGGAGCAGAATTACCCTAGATACTTGGTAGATGAGAAGGCTGGCAAGGTCGATAGAAGTATATTGGATATACATTATGTTAATGTGTACTTTACTAGTACTCCTAGTAGCACCAGGGTATTGGATACCGGTTCGGTTGCTAAGTGTTAGTAACTCGAAATAAAAGCTACGGAATAAACGGAGACTAGCTAAAGGTGAGCTGACGATATGTGTTGGAAGTGTTTCCAAGTTTGATGTGATCAAACATCGCACGCTCCCTCTACCATCAAGATTAGTATTAAGCCTGAATGGTTTATTGAATCTCGATCGTAGTGATACACATTTTCATGCCAAAAGATATAAGATAGTAATGATAGTACCACTTACTTGTGACACTGCCGTGTAAGTCATAATGGTATAAAACACATGAAGAAGCTCCATGTTGATGGATCTTTGGACTCACTCGTTTTTGAAAAGTTTGAGACATGCGAACCATGTCTATTGGTGTATACGCATGAAGAAACTCCATGCAGATGGATCGTTTGGACTCACTTGTTTTTGAATCACTTGAGATATGAAAATCATACCACATGGGCAAGATGACTGAAAAGCCTCGTTTTCAGTAAGATGGCACAAGATAGCAACTTGTTGGAAGTAACACATTTTGATGTGTGCAGTCCAATGAGTGCTGAGGCATGCAGTGAATATTGTTATGTTCTTACTTCACAGATGATTCGAGTAGATGTTGAGAATATTTACTTGATGAAACACAAGTCTGAATTATTGAATGGTTCAAGTAATTTCAGAGTGAAGTAGAAGATCATTGTGACAAGAGGATAAAATGTCTATGATATGATCATAGTGATGAATATCTGAGTTACGAGTTTTGGCACACAATTAAGACATTGTGCAAATTGTTTCGCAATTAATACCGCCTGGAACACCATAGTGTGATGGTGTGTCCGAACATCATAGTTGCACTCTATTGGATATGGTGCGTACCATGATGTCTCTTATCGAATTACCACTATCGTTCATGGGTTAGGCATTAGAGACAACCACATTCACTTTAAATAGGGCACCACGTATTTCCGTTGAGATGACACCGTATGAACTATGGTTTAGACAAACCTAAGCTGTCATTTCTTGAAAGTTTGGGGCTGCGATGCTTATGTGAAAAGTTTCAGGTTGATAAGCTCGAACCCAAAGCGGATAAAATGCATCTTCATAGGACACCCAAAAACAGTTGGGTATACCTCCTAATTCAGATCCGAAAGCAATAAGGATTGTTTCTTGAATCGGGTCCTTTCTCGAGGAAAGGTTTCTCTCGAAAGAGTTGAGTGGGAGGATGGTGGAGAATTGATGAGGTTATTGAACCGTCACTTCAACTAGTGTGTAACAAGGCACAGGAAGTTGTTCCTATGGCACCTACACCAATTGAAGTAGAAGCTTATGATAGTGATCATGAAACTTCGGATCAAGTCACTACCGTACCTCGTAGGGTGACAAGGATACGTACTACTTCAGAGTGGTACGGTGATCCTGTCTTGAAGGTCATGTTGCTAGACAACAATGAACCTACGAGCTATGGAGAAGCGATGGTGGGCCCAAATTCCAACAAATGGTTAAAAGCCATGAAATCCGAGATAGGATCCATGTATCATAACAAAGCATGGACTTTGGTGGACTTGCCCGATGATCGGCAAGCCATTGAGATAAATGGATCTTTAAGAAGAAGACGAACGTGGACGGTAATGTCACCGTCCATGAAGCTCGACTTGTGGTGAAGAGTTTTTCACAAGTTCAAGGAGTTGACTACGATGAGATTTTCTCATTCGTAGCGATGCTTAAAGTCCGTCGGAATCACGTTAGCACAAGCTGCATTTATGAAATCTGGCAGATGGATGTCAAAACGAGTTTCCTTACCAGTCGTAAGGAAAGGTTGTATGCGATACAATCAGAAAGGTTTTGTCGATCCTAAGGATGCTGAAAGGCATGCTGGCTCCAGCGATCCTTCTAAGGACTGGAGTAAGCATCTCGGAGTTGGAATGTACGCTTTGATAAGATGATCAAAGATTTTGGGTCTATACAAAGTTTATGAGAAACTTGTATTTCCAAAGAAGTGAGTGGGAGCACTATAGAATTTCTGATGAGTATATGTTCTTGACATATTGTTGATCAGAAATGATGTAGAATTTCTAGAAAGCATATAGGGTTATTTGAAAGGTGTTTTTCAATAGAAAACCTGGATTAAGCTACTTGAACATTGAGCATCAAGATCTATGAGGATAGATCAAAAAACGCTTAATGGTACTTTCAAATGAGCATATACCTTGACATGATCTTGAAGGAGTTCAAGTTGGATCAGTCAAAGAAGGAGTTCTTGCCTGAGATGTAAGGTATGAAGTTAAGAGTTAAAGCTCGACCACGGCAGAAGAGAGAGAAAGGACGAAGGTCGTCCCCTATGCTTCAGACGTAGGCTCTATAGTATGCTGTGCTGTGTACCGCACTGGAAGTGTGCCTTGCCATGAGTCAGTCAAGGGGTACAAGAATGATCCAGGAATGGATCATTGGACAGCGGTCAAAATTGTCCTTGAAGTAAATAAGGACATGTTTCTCGATTATGGAGGTGATAAAGGGTTCGGCGTAAAGGGTTACGTCGATGCAAGCTTTAACACCTATCCGAATGACTCTAAGTAGCAAACCGGATACGTATAGTGGAACAACCATTTGGAATAGCTCCAAGTGAAGCGTGGAAGCAGCATTTACAATATGACATAGAGAATTGCGAAGTATATACGGATCTGAATGTTACAGATCCGTTGACTAAAAAAAACCTCTCTCACAAGCAGAACATGATCAAACCCCAGAACTCATTGAGTCTTAATCACATGATGATGTGAACTAGTTTAATGACACTAGTAAGCTCTTTGGATGTTGGTCACATGGTGATGTGACCTGTCAGTGTTAATCACATGGTGATGTGAACTAGATTATTGACTCTAGTGCAAGTGGGAGACTGTTGGAAATATGCCCTAGAGGCAATAATAAAAGTGTTATTATTATATTTCTTTGTTCATGATAATAGTCTTTTATTCATGCTATAACTGTATTATCCGGAAATCGTAATACACGTGTGAATACATAGACCACAATATGTCCCTAGTGAGCCTCTAGTTGACTAGCTCGTTGTGATCAACAGATAGTCATGGTTTCCTGGCTACGGACATTGGATGTCGTTGATAACGGGATCACATCATTAGGAGAATGATGTGATGGACAAGACCCAATCCTAAGCCTAGCACAAAGATCGTGTAGTTCGTATGCTAAAGCTTTTCTAATGTCAAGTATCTTTTCCTTAGACCATGAGATTGTGCAACTCCCGGATACCGTAGGAATGCTTTGGGTGTACCAAACGTCACAACGTAACTGGGTGGCTATAAAGGTGCACTACAGGTATCTCCGAAAGTGTCTGTTGGGTTGGCATGAATCGAGACTGGGATTTGTCACTCCGTGTAAGCGGAGAGGTATCTCTGGGCCCACTCGGTAGGACATCATCATAATGTGCACAATGTGACCAAGGGGTTGATCACGGGATGATGTGTTACGGAACGAGTAAAGAGACTTGCCGGTAACGAGATTGAACAAGGTATCGGTATACCAACGATCGAATCTCGGGCAAGTAAAATACCGCTAGACAAAGGGAATTGTATACGGGATCGATTGAGTCCTCGACATCGTGGTTCATCCGATGAGATCATCGTGGAACATGTGGGAGCCAACATGGGTATCTAGATCCCGCTGTTGGTTATTGACCGGAGAACGTCTCGGTCATGTCTACATGTCTCCCGAACCCGTAGGGTCTACACACTTAAGGTTCGATGACGCTAGGGTTATAAAGGAAGTTTGTATGTGGTTACCGAATGTTGTTCGGAGTCCTGGATGAGATCCCGGACGTCACGAGGAGTTCCAGAATGGTCCGGAGGTAAAGATTTATATATGGGAAGTCCTGTTTTGGTCATCGGAAAAGTTTCGGGTTTTATCTGTAACGTACCGGGACCACCGGGAGGGTCCCGGGGGTCCACCAAGTGGGGCCACCGGCCCCGGAGGCTTGCATGGGCCTAGAGTGGAAAGGGACCAGCCCCAGAGTGGGCTGGTGCGCCTCCCACCCTTGCCCAAGGCGCAGCTAGGAGGGGAGAGGGGAAACCCTAGGCGCAGATGGGCCTATAGGCCCACCCTAGGGCGCGCCCCCTCTCTCCCCCTCTTGGCCGCCCCCTCCAAGTCCCATCTAGGGCTGGCCGCACCCCTTGGGGTGGGAAACCCTAAAGGGGGCGCAGCCCCCCTTCCCCCTATATATACTTGAGGTTTTGGGGCTGCCAACACATGAGAACTTCTCCTCTTGGTGCAGCCCTACCTCTCTCCCTTCTCCTCATATCTCGCGGTGCTTGGCGAAGCCCTGCAGGACTACCACGCTCGTCCATCACCACCACGCCGTTGTGCTGCTGTTGGATGGAGTCTTCCTCAACCTCTCCCTCTCTCCTTGCTGGATCAAGGCGTGGGAGACGTCACCGGGCTGTACGTGTGTTGAACGCGAAGGTGCCGTCCGTTCGGCACTAGGATCTCCGGTGATTTGAATCATGATGAGTACGACTCCTTCAACCCCGTTCTCTTGAACGCTTCCGCTTAGCAATCTACAAGGGTATGTAGATGCACTCTCCTTCCCCTCGTTGCTGGTTTCTCCATAGATAGATCTTGGTGACTCATAGGAAATTTTTGAATTTCTGCTACGTTCCCCAACAGATTAGTGGACTCGTGTGCGCCATATCACCTCAAAGAAGTTCTGGTAGTCGTAGAACAGGATAGCCACAGAGTCAAAGCTGGCTTGCTGCAACTAAACCCCGCATTACCTTATTGATACAAATGCATGTATGATAGGATCTGATGTAAGTCTTGTTGAGTACCTTTGTACTCATATTGCTTTATTTATGTTTTTGCAGCGAAGACTTCGGTCTTACTAGTGTTCTCGTGGACTTCGACAAGTAGCTTGTACCTCAGCTACTATCTTGATCGGACGTCGTAGATAGTCAGGCTTTTCAGCCTTTTTCATTTGTAGATGTCTGTACTCAGACATGTAATGCTTCCGCTTGTTGCTTGATTTCTCTGAATGTTGGGTCATGTGACCCCTGTTTGTAATAATTCTATGATGGCTCTTCTGAGCCTTTATCTATATGAGTTGTTGAGTTATGCTGTGATGCCATGTTGTACAACACATACTTGCATGTTATGCGTACGTGTAATGTGTATTGCTATGTGTGGGATCTGACTATCTAGTTGTTTATCCTTAGTAGTCTCTCTTACCGGGAAATGTCTCCTAGTGCTTCCACTGAGCCCGGGTAGCTTGCTACTGCTCCGGAACACTTAGGCTGGCCAGCATGTGTCCTTCTTCGTTCTTGTGTCTGTCCCTTCGGGGAAATGTCACGCGATGAATACCGGAGTCCTGTTAGCCCAGTGCTACAGCCTGGATTCACTCGCTGATGACCGACACCTTCGATGCTGGCTCAGGGATGCCTGTCCCTGTAAGTTAGTGCCACTTTGGGTTTACGACTAGCCATGTCAGCCCGGGCTCCTTATCATATGGATGCTAGCGACACCATCATATACGTGTGCCAAAAGGCGCAAACGGTCCCGGGAAAAGGTAAGGCGACACCCGTGGGGATACCGTGCGTGAGGCCGCAAAGTGATATGAGGTGTTACATGCTAGATCGATGTGGCATTGAGTCGGGGTCCTGGCAGCTTTGGTATCAGGGCCTGACTGCCTGTAGGATCACCAAGCCAAACTGGTCGAAGTTGAGTCTAGAAATTCTTTAGTTATATAAGGGAATTGATTGTGGGAAGGAACGTAAGGCTCTTTTTACTCCTTATACCTCATGGTCTTCTGATCTGAGTCATCCTATCTTTCCTACGGGGTTAAGGAACTAGGCATTCTCTTCCGTCTATCAGGATCACGTGTTACTACTCCGTAGTCCCATAGGATTGGTTGATCAGAGTCTTACCCCCAGTTTCGAGTACTTCCGGTGTAGCCTGTTTAGTATGATCTCAGAACCTTGAGTGATGATGTTGAGTATGTTACTACCCCATTTTAGCAGGATGTCTCATTCTGAGCATTTTACTGCCGTTATGCTGCCGGATTTGCCCTAGGAGCTCGAGAGTTACTAATTTCCTTATCGATAGTTGATGCTGATCCGTCCTTGGTTTCGTTTCTCAGAATGTCATCAGTTAAGCGAAGTTCTGTTGCTCGTAGCCAGAACCACGGAGATGGTAGGGATGAGGATCCTCCCGACCAGCCTTCGTTGGCAGAGTTCATGTTAGAAATGGAGAGGAACAAGCGTGAGTCCAACCGCTTGTTGGCACGTATCGAGGAGAACACCGCACATCAGTTCAAAGGGTCTGCTACCATTCATGACTTCATTCGTTTTCACCCACCCACCTTTCATCATTCTATTGAGCCACTCGATGCAGATGACTGGCTCCGTAGCATCACTCATAAGCTGCGTTCCGCGAACGTAGCTGAAGATGACAAGGTCACCTATGCCACATACCACCTGGAAGGTCCTGGTAGTCTTTGGTGGCAGAACTATGAGGCTATGTTTCCAGCTGGTCAGATTCCTACTTGGAAGGATTTCATTGAGGCTTTTCGCGAGCATCACATTCCCCAGGCCCTCATCGATCGCAAGAGAGAAGAGTTCTGTAGTTTCACCCAGAGTAAGATGGTTGTTGATGCTTACAGCAGAGAGTTCGAGAACCTTGCCCGCTATGCCACAGAAGAGGTGTCCACGGACGCCAAGAAGCAAGCTAGGTTCCGGAAGGGTCTCAACCCCAAGTTGCGTCGTGATCTCCACCTACATCATTGTGTTATATTCCAAGCTCTTGTGAACAAGGCCATCAATGCAGAGACAGCTTAGCTCACTTACGAGAAGTCTCGTAAGCACACCCGTGATTTGGGATCTTCCTCCGGTTCTAGTTCTCAGAAGCGCCGGATTTGGATTCCAAACTCCGCTCTTCCTCCCGGATATCCACCAAGGCCATCTCATGTGGTGCCTCCCCCAGCTTAGTCGTATGTTCCATCTAGGCCTACTGGTATACCGCTTGTTAGTGCGGGTCTACGTCCAACCTCGGGGACTTGCTTCACATGCGGGAAGCCAGGACACTATGCACGTGACTGCTCTCAGACTAGTTATGCTCCACCCCAGCCCGAGAAGACTGTCGGCTGTGTTAAGCCATCACGCAAGATGATCAATGTCAAGTCAGCTCCCGCTGAACATGGACGTGTGCATCATGTCTCAGCTAAAGACGCTCATGATGATCCGGATGTCGTTCTTGGTACACTCCTTGTCAATTGTCATCCAGCATCGGTTCTGTTCGATACTGGAGCATCTCATTCTTTCATTTCTGAAGGCTATGCTCGTTTGCACGACATGTCATTTTGTGATATGCCAACTCCACTTGAAATCCAAACCCCAGGGTCTAGATGGCAAACTACCAGAATCAGCTATGGTAATGAAATCCTTGTTGATAGACTTGTATTTCTTGCATCACTTGTAGCCCTCAAGTCCTCAGACATTAACATCATCTTGGGTATGGACTGGATGACAGCTCATCATGCCAAGATTGATTGTTACACCAGATCGGTTCAGCTTACACACCCATCTGGCAAGATAGTCACTGTCTCCACCAGAGTTGCAAAGCGTCAGCTCTATTCTCTTAATGCCAGCCCTCTTCCAGACCTTGAAGATATCCCGGTAGTCCGTGACTTTTCAGATGCCTTTCCAGAGGAACTGCCAGGTGTTCCACCTGACAGAGATGTAGAGTTCGTCATAGATCTTATCCCAGGAACAGCTCCAATTTCTAGGAGACCTTACAAGATGGCACCCTTAGAACTAGCCGAGCTTAAGAAACAACTTGATGAGTCCTTGCAAAAGGGTTTCATCCGTCCTAGTTCTTCTCCTTGGGCTTGCCCCGTCCTCTTCGTCAAGAAGAAGGATGGTACGGACCGGATGGTTGTAGATTATTGTCCCGTTAATTTGGTCATGATAAAGAACAAATATCCGCTCCCCAGGATCAACGACCTGTATGATCAGCTCGCTGGATCCTCAGTCTTCTCCAAGATGGATTTGAGGTTAGGCTACCACCAAATCAAGATCAGAAACGGGGACATCCCCAAGACAGCATTTGTCACTCGTTATGGTCAGTACGAGTACACCGTCATGTCCTTTGGTCTAACCAACGCTCCAGCCACATTCTCCCGCTTGATGAACTCGATCTTCATGGAGTACTTAGATAAGTTCGTCGTGGTTTACCTCGATGATATTCTTATTTACTCAAAGAACGAGGAAGAGCATGCCGAACATCTTAGACTTGTATTAGAAAAACTCAGACAGCACCGCCTTTATGCCAAGTTCTCCAAGTGTGAATTTTGGTTGCCAGAAGTGACCTACCTAGGCCACGTAATCTCTGGTAAGGGCATTGCTGTCAATCCCGAAAGAGTTAAGGCAGTTCTTGATTGGACTCCACCTGAAACCGTTAAACAAGTTAGGAGTTTCCTTGGTCTAGCCAGCTATTGTCGCCGCTTTGTTGAAAACTTCTCCAAAGTAGCCAAACCCCTCACGGAACTTCTCAAGAAAGATAAAAAGTTTGAGTGGTCCCCACAGTGTGAGTACAGTTTTCAGGAACTGAAAAGACGCTTGACTTCTGCTCCCATACTTGTGCCACCGGATTTCACGAAGGACTTTGTTATCTACTGCGACGCCTCACGACAGAGACTAGGTTGCATTCTTATGCAGGATCGTCCTGTGATTGCCTATGCATCTCGACAGTTGCATCCACATGAGGATAATTATCCTACACATGATCTAGAGCTTGCAGCCGTAGTCTATGCACTCAAGACCTGGCGACATTACCTTCTTGGTAAACGTTGCGAGATCTACACCGATCACCAGAGTCTCAAGTATATCTTCACACAACCAGATTTGAACCTTAGGCAAAGACGTTGGTTGGAGTTAATCACAGATTATGATCTAGGGATTACCTACACCCCAGGCAAAGCCAATGTCATGGCTGATGCTCTAAGCCGTAAATCCTATTGCAACAATCTCATGTTGCAGCAAGGCCAACCACTTCTCCATGAGGAATTTTGTAAGCTTAACCTTCACATTGCTCCTCACGGATTCCTTTCTACCTTGGTGGCAAAACCTGATCTTGAGGATCGGATTATCACTGCTCAAAAGCAAGACACAGGAATTTCTCGGATGAAGAGAAACATTAAGAAGGGAGTTGGTGGATGTTTCTCTATGGATGATCGTGGTGTTGTTTTCTTTGAGAATCGCTTGGTGGTTCCCAAGAATCAACATCTGCGACAATTGATTCTTAAGGAGGCGCATGAATCTCCTCTCACGATTCATCCCGGTAGTACTAAGATGTATCAGGACATACGCCAGAGGTTCTGGTGGACTAGGATGAAGAGAGAAATCGCTCAGTTTATTGCTAACTGTGACGTTTGCCGTAGCGTTAAGGCATAGCATCAAAGACCTGCTGGCACCCTTCAGCCTTTAGCTATTCCTGAATGGAAATGGGATAAAGTTGGTATGGACTTCATCACCGGATTTCCCAGGACCAAGAGAGGGAATAATGCTATCTTTGTAGTCATTGATCGTCTCTCCAAAGTGGCGCACTTCCTACCTCTTCAAGAGAGTATCACTGCTAGTCAACTAGCTGACTTATATATTTCTCGAATAGTATCACTTCATGGTGTTCCACTAGAGATCAATTCAGACCATGGTAGTCTTTTCACTTCTCATTTCTGGGAGAGTTTTCAAACTGCCATGGGAACCCATCTTTCCTTCAGTACGCTTTCCACCCTCAGTCGAGGGGTCAGGTGGAACGGGTCAATCAAATTCTCGAAGACATGCTCAGAGCTTGCGTTATCTCATTCGGTATGGATTGGGAGAAATGTCTTCCTTTCGCCGAGTTTGCTTATAACAATAGCTATCAATCTAGTCTCAAGAAAGCTCCTTTTGAGGTTCTCTATGGACGAAGATGTCGAACACCTTTGAACTGGTCAGAAACCGGTGACAGACAATTCTTTGGACCGGACATGATCCAGGAGGCAGAAGAGCAA
The DNA here is from genome assembly GCF_018294505.1 of Triticum aestivum. Lineage (NCBI taxonomy): Eukaryota > Viridiplantae > Streptophyta > Magnoliopsida > Poales > Poaceae > Triticum > Triticum aestivum. The sequence goes on along the minus strand of NC_057798.1, from coordinate 140,984,564 downwards.
GTTCACATCATTCGTGAAAATTTGAAAACAGCCCAGTCTCGTCAGAAGAGTCAGTATGATCGTCATCATAAGAATATGACTTATGAAGTTGGCGACAAAGCTTACCTTCGGGTTACTCCTTTGAAGGGTGCCCATCGTTTCGGTATCAAGGGCAAGTTGGCTCCTCGTTACATTGGTCCCTTTCGCATTCTCGCTAAACTAGGAGAGGTTGCCTACCAGTTGGAACTACCCCCACATCTTTCTCGAGTTCATGATGTCTTCCACGTCTCTCAACTCAGGCGTTGCTTCTCGGATCCTATCCGCGGAGTGGACCACGAAACGCTTGATCTCCAAGATAACCTCACATACCGAGAGTACCTGGTTCGTATTCTTGATCAAGCAGAGCGTGTTACCCGACGTCAGAACATCAAGATTCTCATAGTTCAGTGGTCTCATCATTTCGAGAGAGAAGCTACTTGGGAGCGAGAAGATCGTCTTCGACTGGAGTACCCCGCTTTCTTTCCGTCGACCCCTGAATCTCGGGACGAGATTCTTTCAAGTGGGGGCGAGTTGTCACATCCCTAGTTCTGGTATGACCTAGACTAGCTAGTCCTTCGTGCATCATGTTTAAATTCCATTTAAATTTGAAATGAGGATTGGTGAAACCCTCAGAATCATTTTTAAAATGACCCCGAATAAAAATTGCTCCAAAAAGGTCCAAGAAAATGCTCATGCTGCTCTCTGAAAATATTGGGCAAAGATAAAAATCAAACCAATATTTTTAGGAGCTCATGGATATTTATTTTTGGCCATTTGGAATTAATACAGTAATTATTTTCTTTGGATATATATTGTTATATATATAATATTGTCCAAAAACTATGCCATTTATTAAGGAGCTCTGGAATAATATAACTAGCTTCTATAAAAATTGGCATAAGAAAATAAAATGGTTTAGTATTTTTATTAAACCAAACAAATGTCAGAAAAATAGAAAAAGAAAACAAAATAGGAAATAAGGGAAAAACCCTTACCTGGACCTTACCTGAGGCCTGACACTATGCGGCCCAACGGGCCGGCCCAGCTGACTGGCGCTGCCAGTCATCCCCTTCCTCGCGCCAGGAGGACAGGGGCACGCGCTCACCGCCGCGCGCATGGGCGCCATGCCACCAGCCAGCCTACCTGTGTGGCCTCCCCCTCGACGCTCTGGCCTCCGGACGATGCCACGCGCCGCCCCAGGCCTCTCTCACTCTCTCTCGTTCCTCCCCCTCCCCTGGATCTCTCTCTCCCACCGTGCCCGAACGCTGCCGACGCCGCCACACACCGTAGCCCTTCTCCCCACCACGGCTGTAGCTCCTCGCCGCCGTCCATGTCACCGCTGTCGCCCTGGCCACCGCAGCCCGCGCCTGCACCTGCCACCGTGCTCAGCAGCCTCCCAGAAGGCCAACGCCACCGCCTGCAGCTCCTGCCGTGCCCTGCAGCACCCGCGCGCACTCGGCTGAACTCCGGCCGCCGCCTCGAGCTTCGCTCCAGCGAGCTCCGCCGCCCCCGCGACCTCCCACCTGCTCCCCTAGATGCGTGAGAGCGTGAGCTCTCCACTGGTGCCCTCAGCGCGCCGAACCGCTGCCGGAACAGCGTCTCCGGCGAACATCCGCCGCGGTTTGAGGTCGCCGCCGGCCGTGCTCCGGCGGGTGTTGACGTGGCGCGTCATTAGGACTAACCCCACTTAATTAGCCACCTCACTGCCACTGACAGCGGGCCCCAGTATCGGTCAAACCTAGTCAGCGCGGGTTTTGACCGGGTTTGCCTAGTGAGTCACTGACCAGTGGGCCCCACTGGTCAGGTTTGACCTGGACCGGGTCCGTTGACCTGCAGAGGTCAGCATGACGCTAGGATGACGCAGTTAATTATTTTCTGGATTTAAAATAAATCAGGAAATTCCAGAAAAGGCTTTAAACTTCAAAAAATCATAGAAATTCAACCGTAGCTCAGATTGAAATAATTTATATATGAAAAATTATCAGAAAAATGCAATCTTTCCATCTGTACTAGTTTCATGCATGACAAACCAACTTATACATGCTGTATATGAGAAAACACATTATGGCATTTTAAGAGACTTAATTTAGAGTTGCATTTGAGCTTTGGTTCAAATGGACTTCAAACCAAATGAATACTAGTTGCATTAGCTCAAACAGCATCACATCTTCATGCCATGTTCATGCATCATATTGTTGCATATGCTTGTGTATTGATTGTTGGCACCATTCCTTCTTGATAGGTCTTGCTCCGGAGACCGTTCCAGAGTACCTGTCTATGAAGCAGTGCCCCCTCTGTTGATCTACCAGGCAAGCAAACCCCCTTGTTCATTCCGATACAATCCTACTCTCTCGCTCCTGCTCTCAGTTATTGCATTAGGACAATAACGATTCATCTGCTACTTTGTGCTGCGGTAGTTGAACCCATTCCTCTGCATGACCTGTCATTGCCACAGTAAATAGTTGAAACCCACTAGCATGTGTATGAGTTGATTGAGCCATGTTGTGTTCCTACCATGCTATGTCTGCTATTGCTTAGAGTTGTGTCAGGTCTGATTCATTGGGAATGAATTGGAGTGTTATGATATGTTCTGATGCTGAGAGTGAAGTGTGTGAACACGATTTGGTAAAGGTAGCGGTGAGAGGCCATGTAGGAGTACATGGTGGGTTGTCTCACTGGAACCGTCCTTAAGCACTGAGTTCTATGTATGTAGTCCAATGACTCGATACTACCACACATTGGGCTCCGGGCGCTCCAAGCCCTCTCGACTTATTAACCAACTTGATCTCTGTCCAGGAGTCGCAACTAGTTTTTGGTGTTTGTAGGTAGTGCTATTTTTCTACCAAGTGGCACCCGACAGGGTGGGCTTGGGACAGACTAGGCACACGTGGCCTGGTGTACCGAGTGGCACCCGTATGGTGGGCTCGGGAACCCTGCACACATCGTTTGGGGCCGTGAGCGACACCCTGGCCGGATCTCCTTGCGGATGGAACCCGAATAGGCGATAAACCTGGGCTAGAGTCTTGTGTGGTTAGTCAGGTCGTGGCCGACACCCTCGCCAGGCTTCCGCTTGAAGGTTGCTGAGATACATGATGTGTACATGGCGGTAAGTGGCGAGAGCGTGTGTGAAGAAGTACACTCCTGTAGGGTTAACATGATCTATTCGAATAGCCGGGTCCGCGGTTACGGACTTCTTGGATGCTCACATGGTACATAGACAACTTGAAGTGGATACTCTAAAACGCTCAAGACAAGTGTGAGTGCTATGGATGGCCTTCTCGTAGGGAGACGGGGATGAATCCATAGTAGTGTATTGTGTGGTGATTAGTGGACTCGTGTGCGCCATATCACCTCAAAGAAGTTCTGGTAGTCGTAGAACAGGATAGCCACAGAGTCAAAGCTGGCTTGCTGCAACTAAACCCCACATTACCTTATTGATACAAATGCATGTATGATAGGATCTGATGTAAGTCTTGCTGGGTACCTTTGTACTCATGTTGCTTTATTTATGTTTTTGCATCAAAGACTTCGGTCTTACTAGTGTTCTCGTGGACTTCGACAAGTAGCTTGTACCTCAGCTACGATCTTGATCGGACGTTGTAGATAGTCAGGCTTTTCAGCCTTTTTCACTTGTAGATGTCTGTACTCAGACATGTAATGCTTCCGCTTGTTGCTTGATTGCTCTGAATGTTGGGTCATGTGACCCCTGTTTGTAATAATGCTATGATGGCTCTTCTGAGCCTTTATCTATATGAGTTGTTGAGTTATGTTGTGATGCCATGTTGTACAACACATACTTGCATGTTATGCGTACGTGTAATGTGTATTGCTATGTGTGGGATCTGACTATCTAGTTGTTTATCCTTAGTAGTCTCTCTTACCGGGAAATGTCTCCTAGTGCTTCCACTGAGCCTGGGTAGCTTGCTACTGCTCCAGAACACTTAGGCTGGCCGGCATGTGTCCTTCTTCGTTCCTGTGTCTGTCCCTTCGGGGAAATGTCACGCGATGAATACCGGAGTCCTGTTAGCCCGCTACAGCCCGGTTCACCGGAGTCCTGTTAGCCCAGTGCTACAGCCTGGATTCACTCGCTGATGACCGACATGTTCGATGCTGGGTCATGGATGCCTGTCCCTGTAAGTTAGTGCCACTTTGGGTTTACGACTAGCCATGTCAGCCCGGGCTCCTTATCATATGGATGCTAGCGACACCATCATATACGTGTGCCAAAAGGCGCAAACGGTCCCGGGAAAAGGTAAGGCAACACCCGTGGGGATACCGTGCGTGAGGCCGCAAAGTGATATGAGGTGTTACATGCTAGATCGATGTGGCATTGAGTCGGGGTCCTGACAAACAGGTAATAGGTACTACCTCATCTACTTCCCATCCCACAATTTAATTAGATCCTAGTCATGCAATGTTTGAGGATAGATCTAATGCATAAAACTGGGTAGTAGAAAGGTATGATCAAGTGTTACTTGCCTTGTTGATGATCCGCGAGACCTAGAGACTCGAAGTAACAGGCGGCGCACTCCGGGTATTCTATCGCAGACAAACAAACAAGCATACAATAAGTACTCATCTAATGCACAGGTAAAACTCGAATAAAAGATCTAACCAGAATGTTCAACTTAAGAACTCCGGTTTGCAAAAAGAATCAAATCAAATAAAACAACGAAAGTCAAACGGCGAAAGAAAACAGCTTCGTTTTACTAATATGGGTCTAAGTCAAATTTTACAGAAGCAAAAACTTGTTTGAGTAGATTATTCGGAAAGAGGGTTTCGAGACGAAACTCCAGGCGCTTGAATCGCCTGATTCTGATAAACGAGCGAAAAGTTAAACTAAAATGAAAATCGGATCAGGAATCGTGATCAGAAAAATCGCAGATTAAATCCGAGAAAAAGAAAAACGATGAACGGGTTAACGAACGAACGTTCGTTAACTAAACGAATCTGACGAAAGCGTTTGTTAAAATGAACTAACGGACGAACGTCCGCTAATTAACCTAAACCGGAAGAAAAAAACCGAAAACTAAATAAAAAAATGAATCTAAAAAAACCGAAACAAACCGAAATAAAACCGCCCGGTTTTTAAGAAAACCGGCGGCACGCGGTTCGAGGCGGCGGCGAACGTCGGCGGCGAAGTCCGGCGGGGCTCCCGCGGCGGCGGCGAAGTTTGGCGACGGCAGCGGCGGCGGCGGCTGCGGCGTTACGGTTAGGGTTTGGGCGCGGGTGGGCCGCCGGCGGCG